>NC_058082.1:141916267-142209953 GCF_014858855.1 Bufo gargarizans | reverse complement strand
TATCCGCAAAAAAAACAAAAAACGGATACGGAAACAAACAACGTTCATGGGCATGTAGCCTTATATTGTTGAATGAAACCACTGTTTTTGGTGGGGGCCGGTCAACAAGCTAAGTTGTATGGGGAGCTCCTGAGCATGTTGAATCCATCAACGGCTTTCTCCTCCGTTTCCTTTGAAAACACATACAGTCTCAGCCAAGCCAAGCATGTATGGGGCAGTCAAGAGAGATAGCTGTTAGCCAAAAGAGTGTATGGTCAACACATAATGAAGATGTAAGGGCACCTTAAAAGGGGTGTGCTCAGGATAGGTCATCAATCACAGAATGCTTCTTTAAGTAGAACTTGACCAATGGTCACAGATGGCAGTTGTAGTCCACATTACCAATTTCACGTCCAAGTACTAAGGGGTCATTTATTATACTGAAATACTCCTAAATTAGGGGCATTTCAGGCGCAGATGCTAATATCTGCTACTTCTCAAAGCTCACACCAGGTCTAAAATTGCAGGCGTGGCGTGGGCAGGGAAGGAACCAGGTCAGTTCAGAAGTTGTTTTACATTTAGAACTAACGCAGAATGTGCCGAACTTATAGGGGGGCCTGCTCCTCTTCATAACTTCGGGGATCCTCGCCAGCTATGGGGCTTTATTAAGATCAGCGTCTAAAATGCCAGTCTTAATAAATGTGGCCCTAAATGCACACATGAGCCAAATGAGGCAGGGAAAAAAACATCAAATAACTTCATAGGTGCTCTTCTGCGGTAGCAAGATAATAATACAGCAGATGGTTTAAGAGCAACAGGAGAAAAAAGTTCCAAAACTGTTGAAGATTCTGTTGCTTTGTCTTTATTTTCGGTAACAAATCTCCCCCCCCCCCCCCCCCCCACATTGATGCGTTTCGAACTATACCGTTCTTAGTCATAACTGTGTGCACTGCCTGTTATGACTAAGAACGGTATAGTTCGAAACGCAGAACAATGGAAATAGTGCAGATGTGAATGTGCCCTAAGGTCTCAGATTTACCGAACAGCTGAGTGATACCTTCTTTGATCTGCACAAAGAGAGGTATGTAGGAAATACCATACCTCAGAAGATTATGCTGCAAAATGACCTCAAAAGGAGTGGATTAATGCAAACTTTCCCCAAAGTGGAAGTTTCTGGGAAGGATTGTGGATAGAACAGGATGGGCTTTATTGAAGGAATTTATGATGAGGAGAATCTTTGAAGACAATTTTGATGGAGTTTGCTTTGAATCTGCTATTGAAATCTGATGCATCTTAACAAACAACATTTTTGTCTTGCGATGTTACTTTTACCTCGCACCTCATCATTTTTGCCGCTTTTTATAAAGTTGAAATTGATAAATTTGGTGTACAAATAACATAGCGAAGCACGGCCCACTTTCAAAAAAAAAAATCTAAAAAGTATAAATTTGTACGCATGTGCCAAAATGTTTTACTTTTTTAAGTCAGAAAATTGGTACAAATTATATGAAAAATTGCCCCCAATATGTCTAACAAATGGGGATTCAATGTGATTCCTGCTTACAGGTTGCAGTGCCCTGTACAGGACTGTGTTCATTTATACTACAATAGATCTTTCTTTAAAAGAGCTGTGCAAAAATGGGAGAATTTTTGGCAAACCCCCTACTTGGCCAGACCTATGAAGAGAAGCTTACTTAATTGCTTCCCGATGCTGGCTCCCCACTCCTTCTCCTGGACGAAGACATCCGGCAGCCAATCACTGCCCATGGTGGCGACCGGATCCTCTTGTGTCATGTGACTATCTTATAAAGTAAGGGGAACTGGTCACTACCGTGGACAGTAATAGGTTGCAGGAGGTGGCAAACTAGATGGTTTTCCAGCAAAGGAGAGCAGCAGAACATTGCAAACCGGAAGGAGTACAAGCGGGAAGCAAGCAGTCGGAAGCAAACATTCTTATTGCCTTTCACAACCCCTTTAAACCTTTTGATGTGGAAATTCCTTTTTATAACTGGAACATAAAAATATATATATATATATATATATATAGATATATATAGATATATATATACAGTACAGACCAAAAGTTTGGACACACCTTCTCATTCAAAGAGTTTTCTTTATTTTCATGACTATGAAAATTGTAGATTCACACTGAAGGCATCAAAACTATGAATTAACACATGTGGAATTATATACATAACACAAAAGTGTGAAACAACTGAAAATATGTCATATGCTAGGTTCAAAGTAACCACTTTTGCTTTGATTGCTTTGATTACTGCTTTACACACTCTTGGCATTCTCTTGATAAGATTCAAGAGGTAGTCACCTGAAATGGTCTTCCAACAGTCTTGAAGGAGTTCCCAGAGATGCTTAGCACTTGTTGGCCCTTTTGCCTTCACTCTGCGGTCCAGCTCACCCCAAACCATCTCGATTGGGTTCAGGTCCGGTGACAGTGGAGGCCAGGTCATCTGGCGCAGCACCCCATAACTCTCCTTCATGGTCAAAAAGCCCTTACACAGCCTGGAGGTGTGTTTGGGGTCATTGTCCTGTTGAAAAATAAATGATGGTCCAACTAAACGCAAACCGGATGGAATAGCATGCCGCTGCAAGATGCTGTGGTAGCCATTCTGGTTCGGTATGCCTTCAATTTTGAATAAATCCCCAACAGTGTCACCAGCAAAGTACCCCCACACCATCACTCCTCCATGCTTGTAGAGTCCATCTGTTCACCTTTTGTGCGTCGCACAAAGACACGGTGGTTGGAACCAAAGATCTCAAATTTGGACTCATCAGACCAAAGCACAGATTTCCACTGGTCTAATGTCTATTCCTTGTGTTCTTTAGCCCAAACAAGTCTCTTCTGCTTGTTGCCTGTCCTTAGCAGTGGTTTCCTAGCAGATATTCTACCATGAAGGCCTGATTCACACAGTCTCCTCTTAACAGTTGTTCTAGAGATGTGTCTGCTGCTAGAACTCTGTGTGGCATTGACCTGGTCTCTAATCTGAGCTGCTGTTAACCTGCGATTTCTGAGGCTGGTGACTCGGATGAACTTATCCTCCGCAGCAGAGGTGACTCTTGGTCTTCCTTTCCTGGGGCGGTCCGCGTGTGAGCCAGTTTCTTTGTAGCGTTTGATGGTTCTTGTGACTGCACTTGGGGACACTTTCAAAGTTTTCCCAATTTTTCGGACTGACCGACTTAATTTCTTAAAGTAATGATGGCCACGCGTTTTTCTTTACTTAGCTGCTTTTATCTTGCCATAATACAAATTCTAACAGTCTATTCAGTAGGACTATCAGCTGTGTATCCACCTGACTTCTCCACAATGCAACGGATGGTCCCAACCCCATTTATAAGGCAAGAAATCCCACTTATTAAACCTGACAGGGCACACCTGTGAAGTGAAAACCATTTCAGGTGGCTACCTCTTGAAGCTCATCAAGAGAATGCCAAGAGTGTGCAAAGCAGTAATCAAAGCAAAAGGTGGCTACTTTGAAGAACCTAGAATATGATATATTTTCAGTTGTTTCACACTTTTTGTTATGTATATAAATTCCACATGTGTTAATTCATAGTTTTGATGCCTTCAGTGTGAATCTACAATTTTCATAGTCATGAAAATAAAGAAAACTGTTTGAATGAGAAGGTGTGTCCAAACCTTTGGTCTGTACTGTATGTATATGTATATCTATCTCTATCTATCTATCTATCTATCTATCTATATATATAGATATATATATATATATATATATAGAGAGAGAGAGAGAGGAGAGAGAGAGAGAGGAGAGGGAGAAAGGGGGGGCTGGATTTTCAATTTAGCACAGTGGCAGCAATATTACATTATTTTTTTAATTTTAAGTATACTTTGGCTAGTATCCCTATACCTCAGCTGCTTATCCAGATTAGGGATGTGCAGCCCTTATTATCTATTTTTTTTCTAATTAAAACCAGTAACAATCAGCACAGACACATTTAATGTTGCTGTCGCTTTTAGGTTACAGGTGGCTTAATGTATTGTGCAATGGTGCTTAAACTAAACACTTCCCCGCAGTATATAGTAAAGCTCATACATTTGTCTACAATAAGTGACACATGAAAGCTTCTAGCAAGTAAACCGAAATATATATTACAGGTACTGTACATATAACACTCCAAGTGAGTAGTAATATATTCATCAGTCATGACATTTTCCTTGCCTTGCAGCTCACAGTTTATGTGGTTATAAAGCTGTAGAAGAGGTTTGCATTTCATTAACGAGCCATAACTATCAGCCAGAATATTTTGCACACAGGCATGGCTGTCAATAATAGTTTTGGGAAAAAAACTCCTACAAATTGACTGGCAAACTAATCTGACAGAGAACACAGTCAGACAGTGCTTAACACTTAGATGCTATAATTTTAGATGCTATAAAACGTCCACAGCAGTAATTATATTCTGTAGACAATGTGTATATTGAGGCAATAATAATGTCCTTGGAAAAAACGATATACCAACTCACTCGCCTTAGGCCTCTTTCACACTTGCGTTGTCCGGATCCGGCGTGTACTCCACTTGCCGGAATTACACGCCGGATCCGGAAAAACACAAGTGTACTGAAAGCATTTGAAGACTGATCCGTCTTCAAAATGCTTTCAGTGTTACTATGGCAGCCAGGACGCTATTAAAGTCCGGTTGCCATAGTAGGAGCGGGGAGCGGTATACTTACCATCCGTGCGGCTCTCGGGGCGCTCCAGAGTGACGTCAGAGCGCCCCATGCGCATGGATGACGTGCCATGCGATCACGTCATCCATGCGCCTGGGGCGCCCTGACGTCACTCTGGAGCGCCCCGATGGTAAGTATGCTGCTCCCCACTACACTTTACCATGGCTGCCAGGACTTTAGCGTCCCAGCAGCCATGGTAACCACTCTAAAAAAGCTAAACGTCGGATCCGGCAATGCGCCGAAACAACGTTTAGCTTAAGGCCGGATGCGGATCAATGCCTTTCAATGGGCATTCATTCCGGATCCGGCCTTGTGGCAAGTCTTCAGTTTTTTTGGCCGGAGCAAAAAAGCAGCATGCTGCGGTATTTTCTCCGGCCAAAAAACGTTCCGTTCCGGAACTGAAGACATCCTGATGCATCCTGAACGGATTTCACTCCATTCAGAATGCATTAGGATAAAACTGATCAGGATTCTTCCGTGATAGAGCCCCGACGACGGAACTCTATGCCGGAAGACAATAACGCAGGTGTGAAAGAGCCCTTACTGCTGTACACAGTGTGGCTTGACTCCCACAACGATTAGGAAAATGACTCACTCTTAAAAAATAAAACAAATTATGGCTGAAGTTCCCTTTAGATTTCATAAAGTGAGATTAAGAACATCCTAAAGAATCTCTGAAATCTTCAGCTATAAATCCAAAACACATAGATTAGTGCAAAACGGCTTTTATATGAGTGTTAAAGCTCCGGGCAGATCCAGAGCTTTCATTTCTCTTGTTGCTATCCTACAAGCCTATGTATGCGCCATGATCGTGCACCACTTTAGAGATCGGATCTCCTCTTGTATATACTTTCACTAATCAAGTACAGCAATTCTCTATGATTACGCTTAAACCTGCTTGGGCACTCTAGCAACATGCTAAAGGTCTTTGGCTAATATAACATCTATGAGTCATGAAGAGCATGATTGCAAGGAAAGACGTTGAATTAAGAAATATAGGGGCTCATTTACTATATTAGGCGTATTTCTGGCACAGATTGCAACACACACAGTTTTTTGCACCGCAATCTACGTCTTTCCCCCGCTCACGCCAGGTCTAAAAAAGGCCCGTCTCATTCATCATTTTCTACGCCTGTTTTAGTCGTAGAAAATGGTCTAAATGTAAGACAGCGAGAAAGTTTGCTTACATTAAGACCGGCGCCTTTACAAAACTTACGGAGGGTTCCACCACAGCGCAGGGGCTTATTAACCACCTCAGCCCCCGTAGCTTAAACCCCCTTAATGACCAGACCACTTTTTACACTTCGCACTACACTACTTTCACGTTATCTCGGTCATACTTACCACCCAAATGAATTTTACCTCCTTTTCTTCTCACTAATAGAGCTTTCATTTGGTGGTATTTCATTGCTGCTGACATTTTTACTTTTTTTGTTATTAATCAAAATGTAACGATTTTTTTGCAAAAAAATGACATTTTTCACTTTCAGCTGTAAAATTTTGCAAAAAAACGACATCCATATATAAATTTTTCGCCAAATTTATTGTTCTACATGTCTTTGATAAAAAATGTTTGGGCAAAAAAAAAATGGTTTGGGTAAAAGTTATAGCATTTACAAACTATGGTACAAAAATGTGAATTTCCGCTTTTTGAAACAGCTCTGACTTTCCTGAGCACCTGTCATGATTCCTGAGGTTCTACAATGCCCAGACAGTAGAAAAACCCCCACAAATGACCCATTTCGGAAAGTAGACACCCTAAGGTATTCGCTGATGGGCATAGTGAGTTCATAGAACTTTTTATTTTTTGTCACAAGTTAGCGGAAAAATGATGATGATTTTTATTTTATTTATTTTTTTCTTACAAAGTCTCATATTCCACTAACTTGCGACAAAAAATAAAAAATTCTAGGAACTCACCATGCCCCTCACAGAATACCTTGGGGTGTTTTCTTTCCAAAATGGGGTCACTTGTGGGGTAGTTATACTGCCCTGGCAATTTAGGGGCCCAAATGTGTGAGAAGAACTTTGCAATCAAAATGTGTAAAAATGACCGGTGAAATCCGAAAGGTGCCTTTGAAATATGTGCCCCTTTGCCCACCTTGGCATCACAAAAGTGTCACACATCTGGTATCGCCGTACTCAGGAGAAGTTGGGGAATGTGTTTTGGGGTGTCATTTTACATATACCCATGCTGGGTGAGAGAAATATCTTGGCAAAAGACAACTTTTCCCATTTTTTTATACAAAGTTGGCATTTGACCAAGATATTTTTCTCACCCAGCATGGGTATATGTAAAATGACACCCCAAAACACATTCCCCAACTTCTCCTGAGTACGGCAATACCAGATGTGTCACACTTTTTTGCTGCCAAGGTGGGCAAAGGGGCACATATTCCAAAGTGCACCTTTCAGATTTTGCAGGCCATTTTTTACACATTTTGATTGCAAGGTACTTCTCACACATTTGGGCCCCTAAATTGCCAGGGCAGTATAACTACCCCACAAGTGACCCCATTTTGGAAAGAAGACACCCCAAGGTATTCCGTGAGGGGCATAGCGAGTTCCTAGAATTTATTTATTTTTGTCACAAGTTAGCGGAAAATGATGATTTTTTTTTTTCTCTTTTTTCCTTACAAAGGTCTCATATTCCACTAACTTGCGACAAAAATAAAAAATTCTAGGAACTCGCCATGCCCCTCACGGAATACCTTGGGGTGTCTTCTTTCCAAAATGGGGTCACTTGTGGCGTAGTTATACTGCCCTGGCAATTTAGGGGCCCATATGTGTGAGAAGTACTTTGCAATCAAAATCTGTAAAAAAATGACCGGTGAAATCCGAAAGGTGCACTTTGGAATATGTGCCCCTTTGCCCGCCTTGGCATCAAAAAAGTGTGACACATCTGGTATCGCCGTACTCAGGAGAAGTTGGGGAATGTGTTTTGGGGTGTCATTTTACATATACCCATGCTGGGTGAGAGAAATATCTTGGCAAAAGACAACTTTTCCCATTTTTTTATACAAAGTTGGCATTTGACCAAGATATTTTTCTCACCCAGCATGGGTATATGTAAAATGACACCCCAAAACACATTCCCCAACTTCTCCTGAGTACGGCGATACCAGATGTGTCACACTTTTTTGCAGCCTAGATGCGCAAAGGTGCCCAAATTCCTTTAGGAGGGCATTTTTAGACATTTGGATCCCAGGCTTCTTCTCACGCTTTAGGGCCCCTAAAAAGCCAGGGCAGTATAAATACCCCACATGTGACCCCACTTTGGAAAGAAGACACCCCAAGGTATCCAATGAGGGGCCTGGCAAGTTCATATAATTTTTTTTTTTTCGCATAAGTTAGCGGAAATTGATTATTTATTTTTTTTCTCACAAAGTCTCACTTTCCGCTAACTTAGGACAAAAAATTAAATCTTTCATGGACTCAATATGCCCCTCAGCAAATACCTTGGGGTGTCTTCTTTCCAAAATGGGGTCAGTTGTGGGGTGTTTGTACTGCCCTGGCATTTGAGGGTCTCCGCAATCATTACATGTATGGCCAGCATTAGGAGTTTCTGCTATTCTCCTTATATTGAGCATACAGGTAATTAGATTTTTTTTTCCGTTCAGCCTCTGGCTGAAAGAAGAAAATGAACGGCACAGATTTCTTCATTCGCATCGATCAATGTGGATGAAAAAATCTCTGCCAAAAAAAAAAAAAATGGAGGGGAAAGGCGTCTGCCAGGACATAGGAGCTCCGCCCTACATCCATACCCACTTAGCTCATATGCCCTGGATAACCAGATTTCTCCATTCACATCAATCGATGTGGATGAATAAATCATTGCCGGGATTTTATTTAATTTTTTTTATATATATATATACAAAGTGTTTGCCAAAGCATAGGAACGCCGCCTCCTCCTCAGCTCGTATGCCTCGGCAAACATATCTGTTACTGCAGAGGAGAAAATCCCGTCTTGCAGCGCCGCATACACCGACTTGCGTGTAATCTGACAGCAGCGCAATGCTTCTGTCAGAATGCACATCGGTGCTGCAGCTGGTCGATCGGTTGGTCCACCTGGAAGGTAAAAAGACAAAAAAAAAAAAAAAGAAAAAAACAGGCCGCAACGCAATAATTTTATTAACTTTGCAACAGAACATGTAACTTTAACTTTTTAACTGAACATTAACCTTTTTGCTTACTGGTGTTTTTTTTTTTTTTACCTTTATAGAACAAACCTCTCCTTCCCCATGGGTCAATGTGCAAAGCGCAAATCGCCCAAAGATGTGGCGAAGTGCGTTATGCACTTTGTCCCATGTGAAAGGAGACGTTTGCAGCAGCAGTGAGTGAATGGGCCCTAATAGCCCTGTGTGCCTGTCCTGGTGAGATGATCCCTATGCTAATAGTGTACCTGTGAGTGGTACTTCCGGAAACACTCTCCAAAGCATAGGGCAGGGTGGTCAGGACAGTCAGGACAGAAATAGCGGGTGTCACGCCTTATTCCACTCCTGCTACAGACACGACATCTTTTTCGGGGTGACGGTTGGGTTGAGGTACCAGGAACGACATTGGGGAAATGTCGCTCGTGTAGACGGCTAACTACACTGGTGGATGGGGCCACGGAACCTCCTGGGTACAGGAGGTTCTCGATGATCTCTTCCTGAAATTTGAGGAAGGATCTAGTTCTCCCAGCCTTACTGTAGAGAACAAAACTATTGTACAGAGCCAATTGAATTAAATATACAGACACCTTCTTATACCAGCGTCTGGTTCTGCGGGAAACTAAATACGGAGACAACATCTGGTCATTGAAGTCCACCCCTCCCATGTGGAGGTTATAGTCGTGGACTGAGAGGGGCTTTTCAATGACACGGGTTGCTCGCTCAATTTGTATTGTCGTGTCTGCGTGAATGGAGGAGAGCATGTAAACGTCACGCTTGTCTCTCTATTTCACCGCGAGCAGTTCTTCGTTACACAGTGCGGCCCTCTGCCCCCTTGCAAGACGGGTGGTAACGAGCCGTTGGGGGAAGCCCGCGCGACTAGTTCGCGCGGTACCACAGGCGCCAATCCGTTCTAGAAACAAATGCCTAAAGAGGGCCACACTTGTGTAAAAATTGTCCACATAAAGATGGTACCCCTTGCCGAATAAGGGTAACACCAAGTCCCAAACTGTCTTCCCACTGCTCCCCAGGTAGTCAGGGCAACCGACCGGCTCCAGGGTCTGATCTTTTCCCTCATAGATCCGAAATTTGTGGGTATAGCCTGTGGCCCTTTCACAGAGCTTATACAATTTGACCCATACCGGGCGCGCTTGCTTGGGATGTATTGTTTGAAGCCAAGGCGCCCGGTAAAATGTATCAGGGACTCGTCTACGCAGATGTTTTGCTCTGGGGTATAAATATCTGCAAATTTCTGGTTGAAATGGTCTATGAGGGGCCGAATTTTGTGGAGCCGGTCAAAAGCAGGGTGGCCCCTGGGACGGGAGGCGGTGTTGTCACTAAAGTGCAGGAAACGCAGGATGGCCTCAAAACGTGCCCTGGACATAGCAGCAGAGAACATGGGCATGTGATGAATCGGGTTCGTGGACCAATATGACCGCAATTCATGCTTTTTTGTCAGGCCCATGTTGAGGAGGATGCCCAGAAAAGTTTTAATTTCGGAAACTTGGACTGGTTTCCACCGGAAAGGCTGGGCATAAAAGCTTCCCGGGTTAGCGGTGATAAATTGTGTGGCATACCTGTTTGTTTCGGCCACAACTATGTCTAAAAGCTCCGCAGTCAAGAACAGCTCAAAAAATCCCAGGGCCGAACCGATCTGAGCTGTCTCAACCCGAACTCCAGACTGGGCAGTGAAAGGGAAAACTACAGGTGCGGCTGAAGTTGGGGACTGCCAATCAGGGTTTGCCAGCACCTCTGGGATTCTAGGGGCTCTACGGGCACGTCTTTGCGGTGGCTGCGACGGGGTCACTACTGCACGTGCCACCGTACCAGCTTCAACTGCCCTTCTGGTGCTCGCTACTTCACCAGGTTGTACGGCAGTGCTGGTACTAGGTCCAGGGAGGGCTGGGCTGCTGGTGTATGCCTCACCACGTAATCCGACAGCACCAGCCCCACTCTGCTGCTCTTGAAGCGGATCCTGCGCAACCTGTGGTCTAGCGACACGGGGCCGGGTACGCCTGGTGGTATCAGGGACCTCAGCCTCCTCGTCCGAACTTTGGGTCAGAGAGCCACTGCTTTCTACAGGTTCGTATTCTGACCCGCTGGATTCATCAGATGAGGGTTCCCACTCCTCATCCGACTGGGTCAGAAGCCTGTAGGCCTCTTCAGAGGAATACCCCCTGTTAGACATGTGGGCAACTAAATTTAGGGGTATTCCCTGAGACTACCCAAGAAAAAAAAAGCAAGCCTGTCTTACAAAGGGGAGGCTAGCGAAGTACCGGAGGCCGCTGCGGTTGATAAAAAATATCAAAACTGATTTTTTTATCGCCGCAGTGCGTGTAAAGTGATTGTGCAGTGATCAAAAAAAAATTTTTTTTTGTCACTGCGGTGGGGCGGGTGTGGGCGAACGCACGTGTGGGCGACCGATCAGGCCTGATCGGGCAAACACTGCGTTTTGGGTGGAGGGCGAACTAAAGTGACACTAGTACTATTATAGATCTGACCGTGATCAGTTTTGATCACTTCCAGATACTATAAAAGTACAAATGCTGATTAGCGATACGCTAATCAGCGAATAACGGACTGCAGTGCGGTGGGCTGGGCGCTAACTGATAGCTAACTACCTAACCAAGGGACCTAAACTATACCTAAAACCTAACGGTCAATAACAGTGAAAAAAAAAAGTGACAGTTTGCACTGATCACTTTTTTCTTTTCACTTGTGATTGACAGGGGTGATCAAAGGGGTGATCAAAGGGTTAATTGGGGTTCAGGGGGGTGATCAGGGGCTATAGTGTAGTGTTGGTGTACTCACTGTGAAGCCTGCTCCTCTGCTGGATCCAACCGACGAAAAGAACCAGCAGAGGAGCAGACAGCCATATAACAGATCATATTTACAAATATGATCTGCTATCTGGCACTTTGATTGGATTTTTTTAAAAATCAGCAACCTGCCAGCCACGATCATTGGCTGGCAGGTTGCTGACGAAATACTGCTGTGCGAAATGCCGGCGCGAACTGCGCATGCGCGCGCGCGCATATTCGCGTCATCTCGCGTCTCGCGAGATGACGCGTATAGCGTCGTTGTGCGCAGCGCTGCCGCCTCCGGACCGCACATCTGCCGTTAGGCGGTCCGACGGTTAATAAATGACCTCGGTAGTCTGTTTTCCTTTAATTCTGTTTTGTAACATTTATAAGGAACTTAGACACAGCAAATAGGGACTACTACTCAAATATTAAATAGGGAATATTAAATAGGGAACTACTCAAATATTGAAACATTATTAAATATAGAAAAGGACTTTTGAAGTATTTTGAATTTGACAGACAAGCGAGGTGTAGTCCCTTAGATTGGGACTTGTCAGCGACAATCTCAAGGGTGGGAAGCACTACAATACAAAATCAGAAGTGCGTCTGTTGCTCAGTTCTGTTACGGTGGGAGTAAAGCAGAATGGTGCATGAGCAGTAAAGTGAGGTGAGCTGTCCTTAGGAACCTGTCACCTGGATTTTGGGTATAGAGCTGAGGACATGGGTTGCTAGATGGCCGCTAGCACAGTGTTTTCCAACCAGTGTGCCTCCAGCTTTTACAAAACTACAACTCCCAGCATGCCCGCACAGCCAAATGCTGTCCGGGCATGCTGGAAGTTGTAGTTTTGCAACAGCTGGAGGCACACTGGTTGGGAAACACTGCGCTAGCACATCCGCAATACCCAGTCCCCATAGCTCTGTGTGCTTTTATTGTGTGGGAAAAAAACGATTTTATACATATGCAAATTAACCTGAGAGGAGTCAAGCTGGAAAATATGACTCTTATGTTAATTTGCATAACAGGCAGGAAGTACAAAAATGCATAATACTTACTGAATTCATCTGCAAATGAAATTAAAAGTGTAATTTATATGTTTAGGGTAACACAATGAACATTTAGAAACGCTCAGTGAGGTTATCATAGTAAGGTGACAGGTTCCCTTTAAACTGTGTAGTGAATGAAGCGGGTTTTTGCAAAATCCAGAATCACAATTATAACCTAATTTGTAATATGCATATTCAAAATATGATGTTTACATGTTTCATTTAGGTATCTATTATTTAAATGGAAGTGCCAAGAAACAGCTTAAAGGGACACTGACAGGCCTTCTGAGCATAATTAGCTCTTTATATGCCCCCCTAGGTCTTATAATAGTATAGTCCCTGTGCGCATTATAAACTTAAAAATAATCTTTATAATAACCTGTCCTTTCTGCCCAAGGGGCGTACTTTGTGCTGCATTTGGTATTTGCTGAGGGGCATATTGAGTCTTTAAAGATTTAATTTTTTATCCTAAGTTAGCGGAAAGTGAGACTTTGTGAGAAAAAAAATAAAAAAAATAAATCAATTTCCGCAAACTTATGCCCAAAAATTTTTTTTCTATAAACTCGCCAGGCCCCTCATTGAATACCTTGGGGTGTCTTCTTTCCAAAGTGGGTCACATGTGGGGTATTTATACTGCCCTGGCTTTTTAGGGGCCCTAAATCATGAGAAGAAGTCTGGGATCCAAATGTCTAAAAATGCCCTCCTAAAAGGAATTTGGGCACCTTTGCGCATCTAGGCTGCAAAAAGTGTCACACATCTGGTATCGCCGTACTCAGGAGAAGTTGGGGAATGTGTTTTGGGGTGTCATTTACATATACCCATGCTGGGTGAGAAAAATATCTTGGTCAAATGCCAACTTTGTATAAAAAAATGGGAAAAGTTGTCTTTTGCCAATATTTCTCTCACCCAGCATGGGTATATGTAAAATGACACCCCAAAACACATTCCCCAACTTCTCCTGAGTACGGAGATACCAGATGTGTCACACTTTTTTGCAGCCTAGGTGGGCAAAGGGGCGCACATTCCAAATGCACCTTTCGGATTTCACCGGTCATTTTTACACATTTTGATTGCAAAGTACTTCTCACACATTAGGGCCCCTAAATTGCCAGGGCAGTATAACTCTGCCACAAGTGACCCCATTTTGGAAAGAAGACACCCCAAGGTATTCTGTGAGGGGCACGGTGAGTTCCTAGAATTTTTTATTTTTTGTCGCAAGTTAGTGGAATATGAGACTTTGTAAGAAAAAAAATAAAAATAAAAATCATCATCATTTTCCGCTAACTTGTGACAAAAAATAAAAAGTTCTATGAACTCACTATGCCCATCAGCGAATACCTTAGGGTGTCTACTTTCCGAAATGGGGTCATTTGTGGGGTTTTTCTACTGTTTGGGCATTGTAGAACCTCAGGAATCATGACAGGTGCTCAGAAAGTCAGAGCTGTTTCAAAAAGCGGAAATTCACATTTTTGTACCATAGTGTGTAAACGCTATAACTTTTACCCAAACCATTTTTTTTTAATCAAAGACATGTGGAACAATAAATTTGGCGAAAAATTTATATATGGATGTCGTTTTTTTTTTTGCAAAATTTTACAGCTGAAAGTGAAAAATGTCATTTTTTTGCAAAAAAATCGTTACATTTTGATTAATAACAAAAAAAGTAAAAATGTCAGCAGCAATAAAATACCACCAAATGAAAGCTCTATTAGTGAGAAGAAAAGGAGGTAAAATTCATTTCGGTGGTAAGTTGCATGACCGAGCGATAAACGGTGAAAGGAGTGTAGTGCCAAAGTGTAAAAAGTGCTCTGGTCATGAAGGGTGTTTCAGCTAGCAGGGCTGAAGTGGTTAAACAAAGAAAAAATGAAAATCACATGAGCAAATGTAGAATGCATGTGTCAAAGGATTCTGTTCCCTAAGCAGTAGGCCTAAAAGGAATGTGAACATTTATACTTAGGCCTCTTTCACACTTGCGTTGTTCGGATACGGCGTGTACTCCACTTGCCGGAATTACACACCGGATCCGGAAAAACGCAAGTGAACTGAAAGCATTTAAAGACAGATCCGTAGTAGTGGGGAGCAGCATACTTACAGAATGACGTCAGAGCGCCCCATGCGCATGGATGACGTGCCATGTGATCACGTGTCATCCATGCGCGTGGGGCGCCCTGACGTCACTCTGGAGCGCCCTGGGAGCCGCACGGATGGTAAGTATACTGCTCCCCCGCTCCCCCACTACACTTTACCATGGCTGCCAGGACTTTAGCGTCCCGGCAGCCATGGTAACCATTCAGAAAAAGCTAAACATCGGATCCGGCAATGCGCCGAAACGACGTTTAGCTTAAGGCCGGATCCGATCAATGCCTTTCAATGGGCATTAATTCCGGATCCGGCCTTGCGGCAAGTGTTCAGGATTTTTGGCCGGAGTAAAAAGCGCAGCATGCTGCGGTATTTTCTCCGGCCAAAAAACGTTCCGGTCCTGAACTGAAGACATCCTGATGCATCCTGAACGGATTGCTCTCCATTCAGAATGCATTAGGATAAAACTGATCAGGATTCTTCCGGCATAGAGCCCCGACGACGGAACTCTATGCCGGAAGAAAAGAACGTGTGAAAGAGCCCTTAAATGAGTTGCCTGGGACCCTCAAACTGATCACCTATACACAGAATAGGTCATCAATATCTGATTGGTGTCAACTGCATAGCACCCGTGCTTGGTTTTCCACCTCGGACACCTTTACGTGAATGGTTCTGAGTTGCAGGAAGGCCATGTGACCATCAGACACGAGGTTACAGGCCTAGAAAAAGCCACAGCGTTCATCTCAGCACATCACCCCATAGCAGCTTATCAACATACAGCCAGGATCATATATTATCTATCCTGAGGAGAGGTCATCAATAGTTCAGTCTCAGACAACCCCATTAACTTTTGATATGCCACTAAGATGCTAGGAGATACATTGGTAGGGTGTGTAAGTTGGTACCCTTGCATCTGGATATAAGGGTTGTGGTACTCTACAAAATACAACTAGGGTTGCTACCTGAGCAAAGCTTCTAATACTTCTCTTTACATATGCATCCCTTTAGGAAGACACACAAGCCCTCTAAAAAGAAATTTAAAAGAATATAAAAGTTAAAAAAAAATCAGAGAGATTAGTGGAAGCAGATGGAGAGGACTGTGCTCTCTTATGATCAGGCAGATTGTTTCAGGAGAGCTCTGCCGAATATTTAAATAAATAGTCATGGTTGTCTGGTGCTGTTGGACCCCTTGACTGTAAACTATAAGAATTTTTTTTTTACTTTTTTTTAGCAAGATTTAAAAATGTATTACAAGAAATGACGAGAATTAGTGACAACTGCTTCTAACGGTAAAGCATAGATATTAAATATAAACAAGTAAAATTAAGATTAAATTAAATGAGAATTTTATTTTTAAAGTACATCACCAGCTTTTACATAAAATGATCAAATAAATGTGCCTCTCACCTTCGAGTGAAAAAGTACCCATTTTGGACTCCAGAAAGTCAAACAGTGTACTAGGTGCAGAAGGTCTAGCATTAGTTACTTCATCGTCAGCTTCTGCTCGTGTTCTTCCTCGACCTTTTCCTTTACCTGTCCACAGGACATCTTACATATTAAACACAAAATTATTACATTCAGTTGTATTTTGCATTTAATTCACAATCAAAAAAGAATATCTGGGGACGTTGAAGCTGGCCTGCTAAAAAAAGTTTCTCTGTCTCGGCTTGCCTAGAACGCAGTTAGGCCTTATGCACACGACCGTGGTGTGTTTTGCGGTCCGCAAATCGTTGATCCGCAAAACGCAGATGGCGTCCATGCGCGTTCTGCAATTTGTGGAACGGCACGGACAGCCTTCAATATAGATGCCTATTCTTGTCTGCAAAGTGCGGACAAGAATAGGACATGTTATATTTTTTGGGCGGGGCCACAGAACGGAGCAATTGATGCGGACAGCACATGGAGTGCTGTCCGCATCTTTTGCGGCCCCACTGAAGTGAATGGGTCCGCATCCGAGCCGCCAAGACTACGGCTCGGATGCGGACAAAAACAATGTCCGTGTGCATGAGGCCTTACTCAGGGATTCAGATTTTTCAGTCTAGATGATAGCAGTGGTTAGGATGTGAATGGAGATGTGTCAAGTAAATCTCTGAAAAGGCCACAAAAATAAAGTACAAAAAGGTAACAGTTTTAACCACTGAAAGATGGTATACATTTTGGGCCTGTAGAAGGCAGCATTTTTTCCATTTTATTTTGATTTATCTGGCTACACAACCATGACACCTTTGTTAAACGTGACCAATTGTATTTTTAACAGGGATTTTCCAAGACTTCTATACTGATAACCTACCCTCTGCATAGGTCATCAGTATCTGATTGGTGGGGTTCGGACACCATTACATTAGTGCCAGTAAGCCTCATCACAGCTTAGCTTAGGCCATGTGATATTACGTTCATCGGTCACATGGCCTAGGAGCAGCTCAGCCCCATCGAAGTGAATGAGGCTAAGCTGCGATACCAAGCACAGGCACTATACAATGTATGGCATTGTGCTTGGTGAGATGAGAGAAGGCCCCGGTGCTACTGCAACCAATGGTGCCTTCCCAAACGACTGATAGGCAGGGATTCCAGGTGTCGGACCCCCACGATCAGATCCAGAGGATAGGTCATCAGTATAAAAGTCTTAGAAAATCACTTTAATGGCATCATTTTGAGGCCTTGTAACAGTTGGACTGCATTGCGAATCTCTAAAAACAAATACAAAATACAGAAGAATTTTTGCACAATAATGGCATTTTGCATTTGTATCGCCACATTCAAAGAGTCACAACCTTTTAATAAATGTTGAGTTGTAGCTTTTCATTATTAATTCTGCCACCATACAAACATTAACATATTTTTTTTCTTAGGCTAATTTGACACTTGCGGCAGAGGAATCCGGCAGGCAGTTCTGTCGCAAAACGTATGCCAACTGATTGCATTTAAGACCAGGATCCTCATCCGTCTTACAAATGCATTGCAAGAACGGATCCGTCTGTCATATGAACAAATGGATCCATTTAGATTTTTTTTTCCACATTTTTACCGGTCTGCGCAGATCCGGCATTCCGGTATTTTAAATGCTGGATCCGGGACTTGCCGGCATTCAGGCAAGTCTTCAGTTTTTTGGGCAGGAGATAAAACCATAGTATGCTGCGGCTTTATCTTTTGCCTGATCAGGTCAAAAAGCCTGAACTGAAGATCATCCTGAACGGAATGCTCTCCATCAGTGGCGTTGCTAGGGCTGGTGTCACCCGGTGCGGTAGAAAATGGTGTCACCCCCCCTGGGTGACACCTGACAGTGTAGGCTATATGTATATAACAAACATATTTCATATGAAAACTTACAATTACTTGGCTTGGCCCTTGGGGATCTCGGACGCCACTTCCACACTTTGGCCGGGGGCTCGGCGGAGCTGATGATGTGTTTTATCCTAATGAGAAAGATTTCATAATAAGTATTTGGAGAAGGGGCAGAGGGATAGCAGAGCAGGGAGAGGCTGGGGCTGCTACTAGGGGGTCATACCATGGGGGAGTAATAACGCCCACCATAATGCCCTCCCCCCAGTAGAAATAATTCTCCTTATAATGTGTCAGTGCAAAAAATACCCCCCTGTAATGTCCCCAGTTGAGCTAATGTCCCCATAGTGCCTCCATAATGTGCCAGTATAAAATACCCCTATATAGTGACCCCAGTAAATGCCCCCATAGTGCTCCTCTCCCCCCTAGTGCCCCCATAATGTACCAGTATAAAATGCCCGATATATAGTGCGCCAGTAGATGCCCTCAGTGTCCCCCATAATTTGTAAGCATAAAATACCCCTTCTCAGTGCCCCGTAGTAGTCCTCTCCCCCCTTCCCCATAGTACCCAACACAATGTGTCCCAGTATAAAATGCCCCTATACAGAGCCCCCATATAAAATAACCGTTCTTTGTGGCCTCAGTAGATGCCCCTATAGTGCCACCAATAATGTGCCAGTAAGAAGTGCCCCCATAGATGTCCCCCAATAATGTGCCAGTGAAATGTGCCCGTCATAGATGCCCCTTAATCATGTGCCAGTAGCCTAAGCCCCCCATCAACATGTGCCAGTAGCCATAGGCGCCCCCCCTATCATGTGCCAGTAGCCATAGGGCCCCTCTATCATGTGCCAGTAGCCATAGGGCCCCCCTATCATGTGCCAGTAGCCATAGGGCCCCCCTATCATGTGCCAGTAGCCATAGGGCCCCTCTATCATGTGCCAGTAGCCATAGGGCCCCCTATCATGTGCCAGTAGCCATAGGGCCCCCCTATCATGTGCCAGTAGCCATAGGCCCACCTATCATGTGCCAGTAGCCATAGGCGGCCCCCCCTATCATGTGCCACTAGCCATAGGGCCTCTCCTATCATGTGCCACTAGCCATCAGTATTGTACAGAAAAAAAAAAAAAAAAAGGAAAAAAACACTTACCTCTTTGGCAGCGATGCGATGCAGGCCTCTTCTGGCCTGTGTCCCGCGCTGTGTACGGCTCAGGGCTTAGGCGGCGCGATGACGTCATCGCGCCGCCTGCGCCGGCCTCTGATAGCAGGGCTCCAGACTATAAAAAATACCTAGTAGCCATTGGCTCCTGAACTGAAAAATTTAGGAGCCAAATTACATTTTTAGTCGCCAAATCAAAACCGAATGAAAATTTTGGTATCGTGACAACGCTACGCCGATCAGATCGGCGTAGGGTTGTTTCAATACCAAAATTTTGATTCGCTTTCATCACCATAAAAAAGTATTGCGATACTCGATACCAAGCAAAAAAGCCACGTGCATTTCGCATTTTATGAAACGTTCGGCCCATAATAGAACAGTCCTATCCTATTTTTTGGGGTGACAAGGTGACTAAAAAATGGCGAATGCTCACCGCATAGGAGATATTTTTTAATAATTTAATAGTTTGGACTTTTCGGACGCAGCGCTATGTAATATGTTTATTGTATATATTTTTTATATGTAAAATTGGGAAAGGGGGGATTTAAACTTAATATTTTAGAGTACTTTCACACTAGCGTTTTTCTTTTTCGGCATAGAGTTCCGTCACAGGGGCTCAATACCGGAAAAGAACTGATCAGGCATATCCCCATGCATTCTGAATGGAGAGTAATCCGTCCAGGATGCATCAGGATGTCTTCAGTTCAGTCATTTTGACTGATCAGGCAAAAGATAAAACCGCAGCATGCTACGGTTTTATCTCCGGCGAAAAAAACTGAAGACTTGCCTGAATGCCGGATCTGGCATTTTTTCCCATAGGAACGTATTAGTGCCAGATCCGGCATTCAAAATACCGGAATGCAGGATCCGTCCTTCCGGTCTGCGCATGCCGGTAAAAATGTGTAAAAAGATACAAGACGGATCCGTCTGTCTGCATGACAAGCGGAGACATGGATTCATTCTTGCAATGCATTTGTGAGATGGATCCGCATCCGGATGCATCTCATAAATGCTTTCAGTCACATCAAGATCGGCGGATCTGGCAGGCAGTTCTGACAACGGAACTGCTTGCCGCATCACACTACCGCAAGTGTGAAAGTAGCCTTAGTGTTTGTGTTTTATTTTCACTTACTATTAGCCCCCTTAGGGGCTGGAACCCTTGTCCTATTCACCCTTAGGCCCCTTTCACATGGGTGAGATTTCTGCGCGGGTGCAATGCGTGAGGTGAACGCATTGCACCCGCACTGAATCCGGACCCATTCACTTCTATGGGGCTGTGCAGATGAGCGGTGATTTTCACGCATCACTTGTGCGCTGCGTGAAAATCGCAACATGCTTTATGTTGTGCGTTTTCATGCAACGCAGGACCCCATAGAAGTTAATGGGGCTGCGTGAAAATCGCATTGTATCCGCAAGCAAGTGCGGATGCGGTGCGATTTTCACGCTTGGTTGCTAAGATGAAAGTCTATTCACTGTGTTATTTTCCCTTATAACATGGTTATAAGGGAAAATAATAGCATTCTGAATACAGAATGCTTAGTAGAAGGTCAATATAATAAACATTGAGTGCGCCCCCCCAGTATAATAAACATTGAGTGCGCCCCCCCAGTATAATAAACATTGAGTAGCGCCCCCCCAGTATAATAAACATTGAGATGCGCCCCCCCAGTATAATAAACATTGAGAGCGCCCCCCCAGTATAATAAACATTGAGTGCGCCCCCCCAGTATAATAAACATTGAGAGCGCCCCCCAGTATAATAAACATTGAGTGCGCCCCCCCAGTATAATAACATTGAGAGCGCCCCCCCAGTATAATAAACATTGAGTGCGCCCCCCCAGTATAATAACATTGAGAGCGCCCCCCAGTATAATAAACATTGAGTGCGCCCCCCAGTATAATAACATTGAGAGCGCCCCCCCAGTATATAAACATTGAGAGCGCCCCCCCAGTATAATAACATTGAGAGCGCCCCCCCAGTATATAAACATTGAGAGCGCCCCCCCAGTATAATAACATTGAGAGCGCCCCCCCAGTATAAAACATTGAGAGCGCCCCCCAGTATAATACATTGAGAGCGCCCCCCCAGTATAATAAACATTGAGTGCGCCCCCCCAGTATAATAACATTGAGAGCGCCCCCCCAGTATAATAAACATTGAGAGCCCCCCAGTATATAAACATTGAGAGCGCCCCCCCAGTATAATAACATTGAGAGCGCCCCCCCCAGTATAATAAACATTGAGATGCGCCCCCCAGTATATCAAACATTGAGAAGCGCCCCCACCCAGTATAATATACATTGAGAGATCGCCCCCCCAGTATATCAAACATTGAGAGGCCCCCCCCCCAGTACTACATATACATTGAGCGCGCCCCCCCCAGTATAATAACATTGAGTAGCGGCACCCCCCCAGTATAATACTACATTGAGCGCGGCCCCCCCCCCCCCCAGTATAATAACATTGCGAGCGCCCCCCCCCAGTATATAAACATTGATGAGGCCCCCCCCCCCCAGTATAATAAACATTGAGTGCGGCCCCCCCCCCGTATACTATACATTGATAGCGGCCCCCTCCCCAGTATAAATAAACATTGTGGCGCAGTGGGAAGTGCCAATGAGGGTTAAAAAAATAAATAAAAATTAAACTCACCTCCTCCAATTGATCGCGCAGCTGCCGGTCTCCTGTTCTATCTTCAGGACCTGTGAAAGGACCTGTGGTGACATCACTGTGGTCATCACATGGTACATCATATGATCCATCACCATGGTAATGGACCATGTGATTAGCTCAGTGATGTCACCACAGGTCCTGAAGATAGAACAGGAGACCGGCAGCTATGCGATCAACTGGAGGAGGTGAGTTCATTTTTTATTTATTTTTTAACCCTCATTGGCACTTCCCACTGCGCCACCAATGTTTATTATACTGGGGGGGGGGGGGTGCACAAAATGTTATTATACTGGGGGGGGGGGGGGGTGCACAAAATGTTAATTATACTGAGCACTCAATGTTAATACAAATACAGGAGGCGGGTGCCGGAATGAAATAGCCGGCACCCGACCTCTATGATAGGGGGCTGCGATCAGTGGCAGTTAACCCCTCAGGTGCCGCTCACTGTCATAGAGGTCGGGTGCCGGCTATTTGATTCCGGCACCCGCCTCCTGTATTTGTATTACAGGTCAGTTTTCTTCATTGGTGGCGCAGTGGCCACAGCCCCTCCCCTCCTCCTCCCATCCCTCTTCTCATTGGCGGAGGCAGCGGCAGCAGCAGCACAGGGGGAGGGAGAGAGCCCCCGCTCTGCCTCTATGAAGTTAGTTAAGGAGAACTCCGGCGGCCGGCGGGTGACACCCCATCAGACTGGTGTCACCCGGTGCGGCCCGCACCCCCCTCGCAACGCCACTGCTCTCCATTCAGAATGCATTAGGATAAAACTGATCTGTTCTATAGTATGTATTGAGCCCCTAGGACGGAACTAGGGCTGCAGCTAACGATTATTTGAATAATCGATTAGTTGCCGATTAATTTCTACAATTAATCGATTAATCGGCAAAAACGACAAAATTACAAAACAGAGGTTTATATGATCTTACTTGAAAAATATGTTCAAAGGCCATATTAAAACAAATTGTGGACGACACTATTATGGGGGATCTGTGGACGACACTTATGGGGGATCTGTGGACGACACTATTATGGGGGATCTGTGGACTACACTATTATGGGGGATCTGTGGACGGCGCAGTTATGGAGAGGGGGATCTGTGGACGGCGTAGTTATGGAGAGGGGGATCTGTGGGTGGCGTAGTTATGGAGAGGGGGATCTGTGGGTGGCGTAGTTATGGAGAGGGGGATCTGTGGGTGGCGCAGTTATGGAGAGGGGGATCTGTGGATGGTGTAGTTATGGAGAGGGGGATCTGTGGGTGGCGCTGTTATGGAGAGGGGGATATGTGCACTGTTATGGGCATAACAGTGCACAGATCCCTTTCCTCATAACAGTGCACAGATCCCCCTTCCCATAGCAGTGCCATACACAGACCCCCCCTCCTCCCCATAGCAGTGCTATACACAGACCCCCCTCCCCATAGCAGTGCCATAGACAGATCCTCCCCCCTCCCCATAACAGCCCCGGCCCCGATGCTTATAAGTCGGACTAATCACGTCTGCATCTTTATTTTACCTTTTTACAATGACGCTCCTGTAACAGCCAGGCAGAGCGGACGGCGGCGTAACGTCACTCACTCACGTGACGCACCTGCTCCGCCCACCTCATGAATGAAGGAGGCGGAGCAGGCGTGTCACGTGAGTGAGTGACGTTACGCCGCCGTCCGCTCTGCCTGGCTGTTACAGAAGCGTCATTGTAAAAAGGTAAAATAAAGATGCAGGGACCGCCCGCCCGCATAGCAACGAATCGGCGATTATTCGATAACTGGATACGTCGACAACGAATCTAGTTATCGAATATAATCGATTAATCGTTGCAGCCCTAGACGGAACTCTATGCTGGAAAAGAAAAACGCAAGTGTGAAAGTACCCTTAAAAGACTTTGGACATACTTATTAATCCTGTAGATGGCATAAACTTAGACAGACTGTCTAGACATGCACCAAATGTATTGCAGTGGGTCATGCTGGATGATAAAATTACCATTAACCATGGCAGGCCTGGGGGCTTAATGGCAAGACAATGCAAATCTGAAATCATATTGCAGGGGCAATAATATGGGGACAGATGGTTCCCCAAGGCTATATCTCGTCACAAAGATGCTGCAGCCCTTACTGAATGTGCATCTAAGGGAGTTAAACAGCCAGGGCCTGATTTATATCTGGTTCCGGCTGAAGAGGTGGGATGTCAGCTGTGCATTGTGTCCATCAAATCTTTGTAATTTACAGTAAAACACTAAGATAAAATACTGTCTATTCTCCTGAGCAGAACCAATTCATATGCAAATAATTACCACAATTAATACAATTATTTATTGGTTTACTGGTAAGTAGTTGAGGTATAACTCACTCATTAAAGGCTTGAGGTTAAAGAAACAGCAACAACAAAACACTATAGGTGCAACGAGTTTAGAAATTATGAATAAGAAACTTGCGCAATACAAGCAACGTAAAGAAATGGGTATATGATTCATAGTTAGAATTAAGCCTTTTATTATTATATTAAAATGTATAATCCAAAGAATCTACAACATCTAGACATCAGCCATTCGTTATGATCAGTGGTATATACCTCGGGGTGGTGGCCCTTGAACAGGCTTTGGTTTGCTGCCAGCAAGAAGAAAATTTAAAGCTGCCTCCAAATTGTTGCTGAAGTCCATGAGTGCCTGTCTGGCTGCTTCTTTACTGAAGCCCATCTCTGTGATGTGTCTCAGAGCCTTCTCATCAACCTTTATTAAAAGGAAGAGACATATGGATGTCAGGAACAAACGAGATATCATTTTCTACTCTTTACATTAATCAATCCAAGGAATCAAAACACAAAATCTCCAAAACAAGATAATTTATTTACTGGGATGGCGCACTGATAAAACATGTAGGATTTCTCAAGAAACAGGAAAATTGAGCATTCAAGCAACGTACAGAAATGCTGACTTTTTATCGAAAACATGAAATGGCATCAAATTAATCAGCACATGGCCTAAAAAAATAAATAAAAATAAAAAAAAAGATAAAAAGATTTACTGTCGCTCTACAAATTTGCACATTAAAGAGGAAATGTTATATTGATCTTGCAGTCTTCAGTGCCATATATTTTCTTGCACTACAAAAACGCTTATTTAGTTGGTTAGGGCTAGAGCAATTTTCAAATGCAATTACATTACTGAGTGACAAATCATATCTGGCAAAAAGCTACTGGGATCAAATGACTGAGAAACAAAAAAAGATAATTAGAACGGAAAATCTATTCCAGAATGTACAGGCTAAGCATTACATGGTGTTTTGTTAACGTGTCCAATCGAAACATTATCAGCATTGTCGTGCAGCACTTACAATGCAGCTACAATTTTTAAAAATAATATTTCGCTCCTGAGGTACAGATCAATAAAGTTATATTTCACTTACAGTTAGAAAATAAATTGTCATATATTGTAAAACTACTGCACATCAAATCTTTATGAATTATGCAGCTAGTAAAGACTGCTTATTATTTAAATGAGTTGCCCAAAACATGATATAAGGTCAATAAGAGATGTCATAAAACCCTAATCAGTAGGCGTGTTGCATCTAACTGACCCCAAAAACAGTGCTGATATCGGTCATTAATACACCAACACATTTCCTCTAATGAAATTCATATAAGGGATAATGCTGCATCAACAACACAGAACTACATGTGTGATGCTCGGACCCCCTTCATAACAGACAGACGTGACTGGTCAAATAACCTTTCAGAATGAGCAATTGTTTGTGGACATCAGGAGTAGCAGTGTTTCTAGAAATTGTGTGACTTTTTTGTTTGTCTTCACTTCTGCCAGGTTAATCTCTAGTTGTCATTTTACCCAGAAGGGGCAAAGATTGCTAGCTGCCAAGATGTCTCCCGTATACTACACACAAAAAGAAGAGAAAGTCCTGCTTCCCTATATCTCGCACACAGGTGCATGGAGGTCATTATACATACAGTAATTAATGAGCAGTGTCCTTGCGAATTCAGCACTGGGGATAGATTGCTTCTACTTTTAGTAAGTGTTCTGCTAAGTCTCTAGGTGTATATCTGCCTCTATTTTTCTGCAGCAGTTTCCAATGCCTCATCCTCTCCCCTTCATAGACATGTAGCTCACTGAGGAAGTGGTAATGTGATACCCCGAAACGCGTCTAGCCTAGACAGGACCCCAGAAACTTGGACCACTTGGGAATCTGGAGAATCGACTGGATATCCGTTAAGAAGGAATCGTCTGTCACACGAATGGCTCACTTGGAATATAACCTGTAAGGCCTGAGTCCATGTGGAAGGCCTGAATACATGTGCCAATCAATTGCCAGTGTGTAAATCTATTGACGAACTATCGGTCTACAGACTCAGAGGACCACATTATTACCTTCGTTGAACTATCAAGGGAGACGGTAAGGACCGTTTGATTTTATCCAGCGATTTTATCCAGCACCTTTATTCATATGACTTTTAGTCCAGTGGGACGCTGCTGGTGGATGTGATAAGCGGGACGCCACTTAAAGTTGGTTCAGTGGACCACGTATTGGGACTGTAATTTTGGATACCCCTGTGATCAAATCGAATAGGACAATATTAGAGGACACCGTTTATTGCTACCAGTATCTGACTTTTCCATACAAATATTCGGCTGAATATTTATACGAACATTTTATTATCGAGTATTCTAATTTTATTCCTTGAATTTTATTACACTTTTAGATCTCTATTTTCCAGTTGTTTTATATGATATTACTGCATGTTGTGTGTTTTTATATATATTGATATTTAGGGTCTACTATTACCACCAATATATACTGTTGCTCAGTGCTATTGCTATATATGCTAATACATTTCAATTGGTTCAGATATCCTGAGAGTGCCCAGTTAATTTTATTCTACATTTATTATGCTATGCAAGTACCTCTCTCTCTCTCTCCTTGCTCTAGCGATCGTGGGAGGTCTCAGCACTCAGACTCCCACTGAACAAAGCTTTTAATATGCCTATAACATCAGGGCTCCAAACTAAAAAAAAATATCAAGGAGCCATTGGCTCCTAACCTGAAAAATTTAGTCGCCAAATTTAAAATACATATAATTACGGTATAAAAAAAAAAAAAAAACATCTTATCTAGGGTTGTCAAGATACCAAAATTCTTACTCTATTTCGATACCACTAAAAAGTATTGCAATACTTGAAACCACGTGAAAAAAATATAACCCCAAAAAATCTGCGTGCATTCCACATTTTATGGAACGTCTGGACCATAATAGAACAGTCGATTCCTATTTTTTGTTGGGACAAGGTGACAAATAAACGGCAAATTGCAAGTTTTTAAATATTTTTTTTTTCTGTTATGGCGTTCACCGCATATGAGATATTTTTAAATATTTTAATAGTTTGCCCTTTTTTGGGTGTGGCGACATGTAATATTTATTTATTGTTTATATATTTTATATGTAAAATTGGGAAAGGGGGTCATTTAAAGAAACTCCTTGCCAGACACCAATTTAGACAAATTCCAGGCGAGACACCAGATTAGAAAGACGCTGCAGATTGCTATGACTGTGCTGTTTTTAGACCGCTGCGGTCACAGTGAAGATCTCAACGACCAGCCGTAGTGGTCTCCAGCAATAGAAAAACAGGCCTCCAAATGCTCTTTAGTATCTTGCTGTGTGCCCAGTCCTTAGATAAATGACACAAGTAATATCCATTTTCACAGTACAAACATATGGTAATGGTTTTAGAAATGTTTTGCATTGAAATTTTTTTTTTTTTTTTAAAACATATATCTGTCACCCAAGTCATAAAAGAAAGGTCTAATGTGTCTTCTAAAAAAAATATCAAATGCATGTAGGTTGGCTCAGAAATAAAATACTTATTTGCAGTTAGATAGGTCCATTGCAAAAATGTAAAAATTGGCTTTGTGAGGAGGGTAAAAGACTGATAATGAAGTACTTAATCCAGTGTTCTACAAGGACACAAAGTATTATATACAAATAAGAAATTTATGATTCTTAGTTCTGCCAGGAAGGTATTAGAGATGCAAACATTTTGAATATGAAATAAGTTGTAAATAAGGATGTAAATAAAATTAAAGTAAAATATAAAAAAAGGCAATATTCAGGAACCTCATGTCCAAGTAATATTCTGTGGTGTACAAAGGCAATGCAAACAGTTTGTTAGCTCAGCGGTCCGTGATGGCGCTGCTGCCCCTAACTGCAGGCAAGGGCGGCGGGCTCCCTCTTTCCCTGCCGCCATGCACCGCGCTGACAAGTGCGGGCAGCAGGCAGCTTAACTATGGTATCTGTGTTCCATGCCAGAGTTTCCTTCCTGCTGGAGACTTTCATAGGTGTGTCTCTCTTCACCTACGAAGCAGCACATACACGCCTTCTCTCTCACCAGCCTATGGCTGGATTGCAGGAGGTATTTAAAGGCACTTCTTACCACAGGAAAATGCCTGAGCAACTCATGGTCTCTAGCTTGTCTAGCTTCATGTGCAAAGGTGTTTCTCTTATCTGCTTCACTGTGTACCGGACTCTGCTTATTGAACACCTGGACTTTGCCGCCTGCCTCTGACTCTGGACTTCGCTTACTAACCTTTCTTGATCGCTGCCTGTCCAGACCCGGTTCCTCCTTGCCACGCAGGTCCCCTCTGTGCTTGCACCGGGTACTCTGACCCCCTGGTCAGCTTCCACTGACTCGGGGACTGCTCTGGAGTGGCACCTGGCAACTACCCAAATGGCTGAAGACTATCCTCACCATCAGAGGCTCTAGTGAAGACCAGGTAGTTGCCTAGTTATGTCACACTTTACTGGGAAGGCACTGGCCTAGATTAATACTCTCTGGGAAAGGAACGACCCAGTCATAATGAATCTACAGGCCTTCCTAAAAGCCTTCCACAGGGTGTTCGGTGAGCCCGGACACACCACCTCCTCCCTACTGCGGTTGCATCAAGGGAACTAATCCGTGGTCCGGGGATACGGTATGCAGCCTCTGAACTCAGCTGGAATAATGAGGCACTTGTGGCTACCTTTTGGGAGGGCCTCTGTGGGAGAATTAAGACGAGCTGGCTGGACGGGATGTTCCTTCCACCTTGGATGACCTCATCTCCCTGGCTATTCGACTTGATTTACGGTTCCAGAAACGTGCCAGAGAACTGGCAAGTGAGGGGAGATCTTTTCGCCTGGCATCTTCTTTTCAGCACGCTCATAACCCTCTGCATTTCATGTTGTCTACAGTTCCTAAGCCCATACAGGTTGATTGAGTTAGGCTGACTGAACAGGAACGTGATCACCGCCGTACCAAAGGACTTTGTTTCTATTGTGGTGGTTCTGATCACGTGCTCTGTACTTGTCCCCTGAAGCTGGGAAACTCCGGAGCCTAGGGTCCGTTGAAGAGGCGGCCCTAGGTGAAGATAATTCCTCTCCACCCCTGACTCTACTGGCAACTTTGTTGTTTGGAGATAATCAGTTCACGGATTCCAGATCAACAGGAAACTTCCTGCAGCAAGCCATAGTGGATCGATATCGTATTCCAGTCCGACGCCTGCAAAGACCATTGATGGTGTCATCTGTTGATGGAAGCTCTATCTCAGTCCATACAATTTTCTACTGAACCTGTGAAACTACAGGTAGAAAGCTCTTCATACAGAAGAAATTTTGTTCTTGATTCTTCAAAGTCTCTCTCACTCTCTCCTTTTGGGGCTACCATGGCTCCGTTACCATGAACCTGTTCTTTATCGGAAGTCTGAAGAGGTGCTTCGTTGGGGACAGTACTGCCTTAGTAGTTGTCTTTCTCCTGTTCAGCCTGCTCGGGTAGCACCAAATCTTGAAGATTTTCCTGCAGCATACCATGCCTATGCAGACGTCTTCGATAAGAAGGAGGATGAGATGTTACCGCCACACAGGCCCCATGATTGTCCTATTGATTTCTGGTTGCTGGTTCTTCATCTTCCCATGGTCGCATTTATCCTCTGTCACCTGTCGTTTATCTAGCTGATATCCTTGTCTTTTCTCCAGATTTGGCTACTCACCAGAAGCAGGTTCCCTTGGTCCTTCAAAGGCTATGAAAAAATAACCTTGCTTCCATTTTTGAGGTACATAATATCTGCTACTGGCCTACAGATGGATCCTGAAAAGCTGTCTGTGATTTTGAAGTGGCCTCGTCCTTCTGGTTTAAAGGCTATTCAATGTTTCCAGGGGTTCGCCAACTACTACTGCCAATTTGCGCCACACTTCTCTTCTTTGACAGCCCCCATCTCAGCCTTGACGTGTAAAGGGGCGAATCCCAAAAATTGGACAGCTAAAGCTAAATCAGCCTTTCAAGCCTTGAAACAGGTCTTCTCTGTGGCTTCAGTACGCCATCGTCCTTATGCCATTAAGCAATGTTTCTTGGAGGTGGATGCATCGTCTATTGGAGCTGGGGCGGTACTTTCACAAATATCTCCCTCAGGTACGATGACATGTGGCTAATTCTCCAGGGCCTTCTCCGCTCCTGAGCACAACTACTCGATTGGGGACAGAAAGTTGTTGGCCATTAAGATGGCATTGGAGGAATGGCGATACCTTCTGGAAGGAGCCAGTCATCAAGTAGTGATCTATATCGACCACAAGAACCTCACCTACCTACAGTCTGCACAGTTTGCTCATTTTGATTTTGTTCTTTACTTTCATGCTGCAGATAAGAACGTCAAAGCAGATGCTCTTTCTAGATCCTTTGATTCCACTGACTAGGAGGAGCCGCCTCAAATTATCATTGATCCCGCTAAAATCTCGGTCTGTCCCGTCAAGCTATCCGAAATCCCTTCTGGAAAGACCTTTGCAGTGTCTCTCAAAGTAAATCTTACTATAGGGTTCCTTTCTCAGTGGTTGAAAATATAATGAGCTTATATTTTCAACCACTGAGGAAGGAACCCGCACGGTTTCGAAACGCGTCTGGTAATTGAAACCACAGCGGTATATACGGAGTGCGAATCTTCACATCGTAACTTCGCAACTAAAGATCAAAGTCAGCGTTACAAAGTGATAAGCCCGCATGCGTCAGAGAACAGATCATATAACACAGATCCAAAAACCGAAACACGGAATACAAGGCATGACAAGGAACGGTATGATTACAGCATGTAATTAAAATTTTTGTATAGCTGCTGAGTTATTCAATAAAATGTACTGCATAGCACCACCTTCTGTTTGTTCTTTTACTTATTATCTTCTTTGTCCGGATCATTGAGAAGGCCACACATGCTCAGTTTCATTCTTCAACTACACCCTGAGCTGTGATAGGGAGAAAGCTGTAGCAGAATGGACATGCCTCCTGAGCTGTGATAGGGAGAAAGCTGTAGCAGAATGGACACGCCCTCTGAGCTGCAGAAGAAAATACACTCCCTTTGAGCTGCCAACTTGATATAAATCAATGAATGTAAAGATCTCTGGATCCATGTGAGGTACAAGGCTGGTACTAGCTTTGTTAGAAAGAGATTTTATCACACTCCTGTCTGCCCCTGAAGTTTTAATTATACCAGACCCCGTTTCCCCACCAACTGACTGAAAACGCTACTGGTACGGTATAGATGTCGCAGGGAAATGATGAAAATGGAGATTTGATCAAATCCCTAAGATGAAAATGGAGATTTGATCAAATCCCTAAGGGAGATGATCAATTCACGGAAGATGATGTTCCCTAAAGAAAGTAAGTGATTTGATCATCAAATCCCTTAACTGTTTTAGTGAAAAGTTTAATATTTTTGATAATATAATAATAATAATAATATGAAATAATATTGTTTAGATATTTGGATCGGAGTCAGACTTTCTCTTCAAAATCAAAGATTTTTTGGTACCTACTTCCATAACATCGTATTTTTTTTTTCCATAATAGTACTGTTTATGTGTCCGTTGTAGTTTAAGTAGTGGTGCTAATTTAAATTGCTCAATGAGATAGCTTCTTCTATCCTTTCACGAGTCCACAAAGGTTTTTCTTTATCATGCCGCTTGTTCAAAAACATCCTGATAGTTTCATTAAACTGTTCTTCAGATACAACTTGGTCAGAGTTAGATTTTTTTTCTATATCTGAACCCATGGCCAGGAGTGTGCCCCCACAGAAATATGCCTGGCTGTGTTCCCCCTGCCGGAATAGTATATACCTAGAATCAGGGGTGTCGCTAGGGCCTTTTATCAGTGAACTGTGATAACTATAGGATAAAGGACCTTTGATGACATCATTACCATGTGACCAGAAACATAGCAATATTACTGGTCACATGTCTATAAGGTAATCAAAGGTCCCTCGACTGCTTTCTTTTTTTTTTTTCCAGAACTCCTTACTTGTTTATTTCATCTTTTCACTAAAACAGTTAAGGGATTTCAACCAAATCACTTACTTTCTTTAGGGAAATCACCCCACAGATATGTTATTTTAAACATCTTCCGTGACTTGATCGTCTCCCTTAGGGATTTGATCAAATCTCCATTTTCATCATTTCCCTAAGGGATTTGATCAAATTTCCATTTTCATCATTTCCCTAAGGGATTTGATCAAATCTCCATTTTCATCATTTCCCTTAGGGATTTGATCAAATCTCCATTTTCATTGTTTGCAACATATACATTGGTATGAATAAAGCAGTCAATCAGCAGTATGTGGAAGTTTACTAAATCAAATTGCAAAAAACTATAAATGACTAGGTGCTGCACTCTCCCCCATGCCAAGCTGTAAGAGACCTGACAGAGCTACTTCAAACGACTACCTATTGTTTCTTTACAGCAGGTTTGTATGTTCTCCCAGTGTTTGTGTCACTTTCCTCTGGGAACTCCCATTTCCTCGCATAGTTCAAGGCATAATGTTAGAGAATTTAGATTATGAGCTCCACTGCGGACAGCGCTGCAGAATATGTTGGTGCTATATAGGCAAGAGAAATAAAAGTCGCCAACACCAGAGGGGTAGGAAAAAATTACTTGCACACAAAAAGTAGCTTCTCCCAAACCTCAGACAAGTAACACCGTTTATAGGTATATTCATAGGGAATGTTTGGAACGCCTCTTCAGTATACAAGCTGTTCATGAAGGTAGTGACAGATAAAGTACTATAGATTATCTAGACCAAACTAAACCATTATCCTGATCAATATGTTCTACATAAAATCTCTAGTTCCCGACACAAACAAAAGCTGCAAAAAGTCAGCTACAACATTATAAATATGTGTTGTACTGTTCCTACTTGCCACTCAGACGTGGAACAACAGGCAAGTCCCTGCCCCACTCCAATATAGGACAGCCCCTTATATCCTAGAATTGAATACCAGACCGCCTGGACCAACACCAATAGAGGACAGCCCCCTACATCCTAGATTTGAATACAAGACCGCCTGGACCAACACCAATAGAAGCCCAATATAACACCACTACAAATATCCCACCAGGTGAATGTGGTGTCATGCTTTGCCCCACATTCTGAGGGCCCTCGTTCAGTCAACGCCGGGTCTAATATTACAGACCAGTGTTGTACTGTTCATGCATACCACTTAGATGTGGAGCAACTTGCAAATCCATGCTTCATTCTCCCAGGACCACAATATTAGACCGCCTGGACTAACACCAATAGAAGTCCAATTTAACATCACCATAAATACAAGATCAATCACCTAGATCCAATAGAAAGAAAAATACAGAAAACATACAAACAATACAAAATATACATAATGCCCAAATATTTCTAACTAAAATGCAAATTAAGGCCACAAATAGAATAAGACATTTACGAGATCAAAAAAGTCCCACTGACACAATGCTCCAATATCCCCATTCAAGCACATGGATAAATAAACAACATATACAAACAACCCACAAAATGTATAAATAAAAGCTGAGATCAACAGATCAACTTAGACATACCACCATGTGCTACGACATACGTCACACACACGCATATACACATACATACACATACCCACACTAGACTTATAAACACACACATCAGTTACATCCTCACTAAATTGATATACACACAACCATACCCCAAGATTGCTAACCACATTTTCCACTACACATTTACACACATAGGAACACAGATACACACATACCTATACTAGACTCATGCACCCCAATATGTACACTAGTCTCATCCACACCAAGATGTTACATAGAACACACACACTGGATGCAATTGCATCCAAGGCTGTCAACGCTTTGCCACCATCTCCAATTATCCCCCTATACCAAACACCTTATCCCAAGAATTTTCATTTATCCCAAAATTCTCATCCCATCTTAATCTTTTATTCCATCCCAATTACCTATTTAACCACCAAGGTCAACTCTCTACTCTGATCATCAACTACATTATTTCCCAATGGACCTTATTTTTTGGTCCCTCAGTATCAAAACCTGATGTTCCAAAATGAAACAACCAATTCAATTAGACAAAGAACAACCCACTCTCCAATCAATCAACCCACTCTCCAATCAACCCTGAATGATGGGCTGCACCCTAAATCAATCAACTAATTCAAAACGGCAAATAAATTCCAGACAGACGCCGCAAGTCCTCCACTTACTGAAGAAGGGACCAAGTGTAGTCCCGAAACGCGTTTAAGGAGAAAGGAGGAATCTTGCCAAACGGGGCAGTGATAGTGGATATAGAAGTAGAAGCGCTCCCCCAGCTCTATTTCTACTTGCAAACCGGCCCGGCAGATCCCGATCACGTGACCGACACTAGGTCACGTGAACATTACAGACCTAACTACGAGCGCGCGCGCCTGGAGACCACGAGGGACGCCGACAGCCGGAGAATCCTACTGCAAGCAACAACTGACCGGAGCAGTGAAGGAAGACACCTCCACGTGGCGGGTAAGCGATCTCTGTACCTAAGACAGTGCGGGACGCCGCACCGAGGTCCAGAGCACCAATTCCCCCACAGGAGCTATACATCTTCCCACAAATATAAGGCCTTCTATTACACAGAAAAGTATCACTTTTTAACTTACTGAAATCTTGTTTAAAGTGCTACTTATGGGACAATATGTTACATACGTAACACATACTATCTCTCTACTATTTTTAATTTTTCTTTTTAGCGCTATCTTTGGGACCACCGGATGCTGAACTATAATACATAAGACTGTACTCTTTTCTATTTTTATATATTTTTTCTATTTTTTATCCATTTTTATTTCACCTACTACATGAATTGTTTTTTTCCCTTTTAGCCCAATTCACTCTATTCTACACCATATATCACAAACTACTGGGAAAGGCTACCCCACCTACTCTAGCCAGTCTCAAAAGACTGTACTCCCCGACCATCCCCCTTTTTTATCACAACACACCACCTACCCCAACGGACTAAATACCGTCCATTTTTTCCCCCATCCATTCTCCACGAATTTACCCCAAGATCACCTAATATCAGTCACCTCCCATCTGGCACCCGTAACAAGTGCCCAGACTATTACACCCACCTTTTTCTTGAAACACCAGTACCCAATTTTAACATATGTAAGATTTTAACAAAATAAAAAAACACTTTATTTATCCCATCTATGAGTGTGCCTGCTACCTTCTTATCCTAAATCTTCTCCTTTTGACTGGGTGAGTCAAAACCAGCAGTTCAGCACCTCAACCATTCTACTGACCAGTTGAGCCGCCTTAATCCTATTTTTCAACATTATAAATATGCAGCCAGTGCGAGATTATTCTATGTGACTACATCCCAAATATCAGCACTTGCAGTTCATGAGTGAATTTGAACAGTTCTGCACTATGTTAACTTCAACCAGTCTGAAAGGCAAATTAAGAGACATCTATGCAAATACAAGACAGCATTTTTAGTCTGGTAAGACGTCAAGCCATAACAATAATACATGTAACAATTGCTCGATGCAACAGGCTTCACGATGCCAGTATAACTGCCAAGAACGCTGCTCAGTCCAAATAAAGAAACTTGCGGGGGGAAGTGAAATAATAAGGACTAGAGAGGATATGCAGATACATTTGTCTCCTTCGGTTATATAAAGTTTTGTTCAGTGGTAAAACCTTACCAGCTCACGATACACTCCTTCCGATCTACCTTCACTTCTGATTATCTTCTCTTTCTGGAACACTTCCCTATTACGACTCCCTCCAGCAGCGGCATTGAGATTGCTTCCAGCATTTCCGCCTCCTCCAAACGTCTTGGTCTGAAAATAAGAAAGGCTGCGGTAAGGTCAACAACTCCTAATAAAAATTATCCTAAAGAGTATGCCATTATTCGCATTGCGATAAATCCCTGGAAGTTGCTTTTTTTTCTTTATTGAAATGTACCTACTGATAAATAAAAAGTTCATTTCCATAAAACGGAACAGAAACCTACTCATCGCCTCTTTAGGTCCTGTCAATGTTTCAAGTAGTAAAAAATATGTTATATAATGTTCACGATTTTGAGCTACTGTGAAGTGAATCATAACAATAAACCTAAATGGAAAACAATATAGCAGGATATAAAATAACATAAGCGTTAAACTGGGCAACTTCCAAAGGACTTTTACACTGAATCCAAGTCTCTGCAGATAAGAAACCTAGCCCGAAAATGGGATCACTTTGTCAATGATGGTGTCCAATGGTGGAGGGGTTATCTTTTTCCACAAAACTATACATCAATCTGCTCAGCTTCTCCTGCTCTATAATATGCTGCCTGCAGATTGCACTGCCGTTTTAGCTACACCCCTGCCTGTCACCAAAAGTTCATGGGCCCTTGTGTAAGAGTTCATCTTGGGACCACCCATCCCTCAGTGCTTTGTGGCCAGGGAAGCACATAGCATTTGTACTGCTTGAGGCAAAAAATTGAAACGGCACAAATTCTTGACCAAACCCCTTCAGGCCATCCAGAGATGTAACTTGATCAGCATGTGCTTTCTATAATACTGGTGCCTTCATATGCCGCACAAGGGTCTTTGGGTTCCCTCAGGCTCCTGGGCCCGGTAGAGACTGCTACCACTGCACCCCTTTTAGCTCCGCCCCTGTGGACAGGTCCTTTTTCAGCAAGCAGAGCTTGCAGAAGGACAGCCAATACAAGTGCTCACATTATTGCTGGACAGGAAGGTATCTAATCAGACAAATACTTGGTAGGCATGACGTTGTCATCTTTAAAATACCACTTTTTTATTTTAAAAATTCTCCATAAATCTGTAGAAGACCTCTGACATGCCATTTGTATACCCTATGAAATAACATCTTTAATTACAGTCTGGTTCATGCCGTTCCTCTGTAAGGGTACATCCACACATGGCGTAAAGGCCCCCTGCGGGGAATTAGCTGCATTTACAATACAGAAATCTCTCCCACGCGCTGCAGAGAAGCCCAGCGTGAAGGGACTTGCATTATGAATTTTCAATCCACAGCATGTCCGTTTATGCTGAGGGGTAACATTTTTGCAACCTAGGAAGGTTGTATAGCGTTATTTACATTTTTGAAATAAACTAAAAGAAATAATACTGTGTTTCTTTTATTTTAAAAAAATACTATAGTCAAATACGGTACATATGAACAAACCTCACAAAATACAAGGAGCAATATGTAGTTTGGACTGAAGTAGAAATTACAAAGGCGTATAACAATTGTAAAAATGAAAATGTAGCAGCAAGGGAAGGTATCATTAAATAATACATTTTGGTTAAATAATATGTTTCATGTTTGTTTGTTTTGTGAGTGACTGACTATAGTCACAGGAGGATTAAGACTGGAGTATGGGAACACCAGTCATGATAAATGTCCCCCCATAGATTATATATGGACTTGTAAATGGGAAGCTGGGTACCATTGGGGCTTTTGGTTGGGTATATATAATTGGTATATAGCATCTGACAGCTGCAGCCAAAGTAATACACCATGGCTGCAGCACAGTGGAAAGGACAGAATGGCACTGGATCAGAGAGGACTTTGGAAGGTAATTTTTTTTTATTATCATTATTATTATTCTAACAGCATCACTGCTATTTGCCACAGGAAAAAAAAAAAAACTTTAAAGCTCCTGTGGACCTAAAGTGTGTCTAATATATAAAAATAAAACATTTCACCTGTGGTCCTGGCATTGCCCCAGTCCTGGCTATTTGGTCTCTGTAGGACCAGAAAGTGCCTTAGTCCTGTAACTGCTGCGGTCAATCTCAAACCTCAGCTGTCACAACAGTCACATCAGGGATGTACCATTCAAGCAGATGTGACTGCTGAGGCCTGTGACTGGCTGCAGCAGTCATGGAACCAAGCCACTTTCTAGTTCCGCAGGAACCTTAAAGGGCTTGGCCGCTTTCTGGTTATTGTTGACCAATGTGTATATAAGATAATTATACGACACGTGCTAATATAGCCTTTGTGGAAATTCGGCACCATTTTCTGTATTCTATAAGGTACACCTATTTCATACTGTCCACACAGAGGTCCTGTCCATAAAATGGCTGCTGATCGAGGGTCATGTGACCAGGCAACTCACCTCCATCCAAACAGACTGCACTAAACTCCCAACAGAACAAATGCAGATGGCAGGGGCAGTGTATCTGAATGGAGGAGACATCAAATGGAGGTGATTTGCCTGGTCACATGACCCTCCATCAGCAGCCATTTTATGGCCAAGACCTCTGAGTGGACAGTACAATAGACTTTGTGTACCTTATAAAATATAGAAAATGGTGCAGAATTTCAAGAAAAGCTATATTAGTAAGTGCCATATAATCATCTTATATACACTTTGGTCAACAGTAACGAGAAAGTGGCCAACCCCTTTAAGTGCCTGGCAACTGTTTTAACCATGTTTTTTTACAAAGCTGCAAACTGATTTTTGACCCAATCTAAAGTGCATTCATACAGTATATAAAACATTCAAGACTACGTTCAGGATTGTTCTATGTAACTCGTTATCACTCTAGGTCACTAATTAAATGAGAGAACTATAGGAAAATCACTAAGCAGCTCACTGATCACAGTGGGGTCTACACTGTCAGAATCAGCAACATATAAGTTACATTTTAGTTTATGCTAACTTTTCCATCCAGGACTATTGAACTTTGTCACAGTCATGAAGCAAGCGCTGTAAGGCAATGCACGCTCATTTATGAAAACGTAACCGTGTAAGTCTCTTACAGAGACAGAGTGCATAAACACATTAGGAATGATGAGGTTTCCATGGAAAACATACTCGTTCAATCCATTAGCCAAGGTGAACTACTCAAGTAAACAAGGGTCACAAACCTCTTTGCTTTTTGCTACTTCAGCAATGGCAGCAGTCCTTTGTTTTTCAAACTCATCATTCTCCCCCACAGATTTGGTGGCACTCGGAGCCTGCAGCGTCTTTCGGCTATCAAGTTCTCTGCTGTCAACTGAAGTAACAGATGCACAACGCTAAAGGGAGGAGTGAAAGGTGATCATCAGTGGTCAAGATGTATTCAGTAAATTAACTTACTGTGTATATATATTTATTTTACACACTTGTAACGCTGACATATTCCACGGAATATGAGAGGGAGACACCACAACTATATTGGGGTGCTCTATAAATGCATTGTAAGATAAGGGGATGTTGCATGCTTCATTGTTCAGATTGAATACTTCTTCATAAAGAAGATGTTTCAGTGCAGGCAGCAGATATCACATTCCTTGCCCAGTTTAGAAAACCCATCCCAAAATAGCCTATTAGACCATTCTGAGTCTTCATAGAGGGTGGAAACATACTCTGGAGCAGGGGTCTCCAACCTGTGGCTTTCTAGTTGTTGTAAATCCAGGGGGAAGATTAGGAACTCAAAGTGGCCCTGCAAAAAACAAAAACAAAACAAAACAAACGTAGAAGTGTCCCCATGTTGTATGCAGAGCCAAACTGGCAGGTGTGGCCAAGCCCAATAGCTGGGGGGGTTTTGTGGGCCAATTTTATTGATACCATTTTGGAATATGCCTTCTTGATCATTTTTTATTCAGTTTTTGTGAGGAGATAAGGCAACAAAAAAAAAAAAAAAAAAAAAACGGTAAATGCACAGTTTTAATTTTTTATCCATCATGGAGTTCACTGTATGGAATAAATAGGATTAATAGTACGAGCATGTTGTGGGTGACAATGATCTTTATTTTTCATTGTTTATTTTAGTTATTGATATGTGGAAAGGGGTGGATTTGAATTTTACATTTTTTAGTTTTCATAACCTATTTTCATTACTTTTCACTTATTTTAAGTCAACCTAGGAAGGGACGCTGACAGGCCAAATCAGCATATTTAGTTATACATATGACATTACAGGTCTTATACAGTCTATTAAAAGCATCTAAGTATCCCCCCTGTCCACCTTATAAATACCGAAAAATAACGTTTTATAACCTGCCTGTCTCGTCACCAATCTGTCCAAGGGGCGGCGTTTAATCTCAAATTGCGCCCAGCCAGCCGCTCCCAACTAGTGATGTCCGGATCATGAACGAATCGTTCTTTTGAATGGATTCAGTTCACTGAACCGGAAGAGTCGATTCCTGTGACTGAGCCGATCCGAGTGATGCCGCTCAGTCAGGTTAGCATAGAGGCAGCAGCAGGCAGTGTAATAGGAGCCGACAGTGGAAGCTAGCCCCGCCCCTCCCCATCCTCCAACCAATCAGAGGCAGCCAGCAGTCCAGCACTGACTCACAGCACAGGGGAGTCGCGCAGGGACTAAGAGAATTGTCTGAGTTTATTAATTAAAAGAATTGAATGAGTCAGAGACTGTGTCACCAAGTCCCTGCCAGGCTTCCTGCTCTGCGGGGGGGGGGGGGGGTTGGTTGGACGGGTGGTATAGTATTGCATGTAGCAGAGCTGTGTGTGCGTGTACAGGGTGCTGGCAACAATGTAGCAGAGCTGTGTGTGTACAGGGTGCTTGCAGCAATGTAGCAGAGCTGTGTGTGTACAGGGTGCTTGCAGCAATGTAGCAGAGCAGGAAGCCTGGCAGGGACTCTGTGACAGTCTCTGACTCATTTGATTCTTTTAACTAATAAACTTTTAGACCATTATCTAAATCCCTGCAATAACTATACAGTGTAATTACATCAATCTGCTCCACTGCAGCAGAGCTGTGTTTGCCAGGAGCGAGTCCCTCCAGACCTTCGGTTCACTTGAGAGCCGACTCAGCAAGTGAACTGAAGATTCGATGAACTGAGCCTGCGCATTGATCTTCAGTTCACTTGCTTCTGCCGCCTCAGGAAGTGAACCGAAGATCCGATTCATGAATCGGTTCTTTTGAATGAACTGAATCAAATGAATAGATTCATGAAAAAGATCCGAACTTCCCATCTCTACTCCCAACTGCCGTTCTGAAGCCCCGCCCAGCTCATCAATATTCACTTCACTGGGCGGCGGCTACAACTCTCCCCAGTCAAGATCCTGCGCAGGCGATGTAACCACGACCGCGCAGGATCTTGACTGGGGAGAGTTGTAGCCGCCGCCCAGCGAAGTGAATATTGATGAGCTGGGTGGGGCTTCAGAACGGCAGTTGGGAGCGGCTGGCTGGGCGCAATTTGAGATTATACGCCGCCCCTTGGGCAGATTGGTGACGAGACAGGCAGGTTATAAAACTTTATTTTTCGGTATTTATAAGGTGGACAGGGGGGATACTTAGATGCTTTTAATAGACTGTATAAGACCTGTAATGTCATATGTATAACTAAATATGCTGATTTGGCCTGCCAGTGTCCCTTTAATGCCATCGATCCCATAGATGTGTATAGTGGAGGTTGGGAAGGGGTTAAAATAAAAGTCATTCTCCATATAACTAGGGCCTTGAGCATTAGTCCTTTGCCCATATTGCGACCTGCAAACATTTGCTTTTTTCCTTTAGGTGTTAGAGAAATCTAATGAAAGTTACGTTTTACCATAAGGGTCAGAAACAGGGTTTTCTTTAGCCTCTTGGCTATTAGTTTTACATGTACGGCTTTATGGGTTAAGGGGTTAACGACCATCCCTGGCCTGGTCATTACGGGGTTAAGGTAAACCAGCCACTAACTACTGCATATACACAATCACTTGGTCTATGCGCATTGGCATGTGAATCCCTACCAAAAGAAATCAGCTCCATGTAAACGCACTGTGATCTCATCTGTTTTATTTTTCTGAGAAGACATTTGGAAAACCTCTTGAACTGAACTTGTTCATTATTTCACAAGCAAAACAGCAGTATTTTTCCATTATACATATGAGAGACACATGAGAGCAATCCTACCTGTCCAAAAGGCACAAATGGTGGAGGACCTCCCTCAGTTCCAATATTGCTTCGACTGTGCTTTGATAAACTCTGTCCAAAAAATAGAAAAGGAAAAATTTACCTAAAAGCTACTATTCATGTAAAATAGAGCAGTAGAGCAATCCAAACATTTCTATAATATTTTCACGGACTTCCTAAACTCCTGTGAGTGAGATATTGCAGCTATCCGCAGTCACACCCAAACTAGGGATTTGGAAAGGTGTCTGGTCCGAATGACAAGACAATTATTGGGAACGAAATGTTTGTTCCCAATAATTGGCCATCGCTGGGAAGAGAGGTGGGCAGCAATCATCCCATCTGTATGGGAATAAGCGATCAGTAGTGCGATCATTTGTCCCTCTACCGATTCACTGTCTGCTGGCAGAAGATCCCTGTTTACACCAGGCAATCTGCTGCTGCATTTTTCATTCACCGGACGATCAGCGACACATTTACACAGAGCAAATATCAGTAATGACATTCCTAGGAACACTCCTTCACTATAACTTATAGCTGGACCGTTTCTAACTCAGCCCATGTAAAAGGGCCTTTAACTCCTTCCTGCTCCATGCTGTATGTATGGCATGGCAAGCGGAGCATTAAAGGGTTTGTCTCACTTCAGCAAGTGGCATTTGTTATGTAGAGAAAGTTAATACAAGGCACTTACTAATGTATTGTGATTATCCATATTGCCTCCTTTGCTGGCTGGATTCATTTTTTCATTACATTATACACTGCTCATTTCCATGGTTTAGACCACCCTGCAATCCAGCAGCAGTGGCCGCGCTTGCACAGTACAGGAAAATGCCCTGGCCTCTTAAATGGCCAGGACTGTGGGAGAGTGCATATGGATGTATGTGCAGCAGCTCCCATCCTGACCACCTCATATCTGCGCTGCAGTGGTGGCCATAACCCCCGGATATGAGCAGTGTATAATGTGATGGGAAAAATGAATCAAGCCAGCAAAGGAGGGAATATGGACAATCACAATACATTAGTACGTGCTTTGTATTAACTTTCTCTACATGATCAATGCAATTTGCTGACATGAGACAACAGTTTTAAAGCACCATGCCATACATTTACGGCATGGATATTGCAGCACCTTAGGAAAAATGTCGCCTACATCATCAGCCAGTGTTAGTTGTTACATACAGCTAACACCCAGCTGCAATGGCTGAGATTGGTGCTAGAGCCGTTCCCGGTCATTTAACCTCTTAGATGCAGCAGTTTATACTGACCACGGCATCCTAAGGGGTGTACAGAGAGCGTAATCTCCCTTCTCTTTCCCATTAGGCCCCAAAATGCTATTGCTGGGTCTCAATGGTTGCCATGGCAGCCAGAGACCTTAAAAAGGCCTTCAGGTGTGCCACGTACGGAAGCCTACCAGAGGCAGGGTCTGATTAGGCAAAATGTCAGAATAAAATTGACAGTACAATACAGTAAAAAAAAACTGTCAATGGGGACAAAACTGAATAAACCGGAATGGAGTGCATCAGAATGTATTCTGTTCCAGTTTGCTGCGTTCCCAAAGCAGCGTTTTTGTGTCCGGGATGGAAAACTGAAGAAGCCGGATCCGGCACCAAAAACCATGTAAATTAATGGTACCAGATCTGGCGCCCAGTGACTTACAACGGTTTTAGTGCCGGATCTGGTTTCTTCATTTTCGATAAAAATACATCCGGATCCGTTCTGAACAGATGCAGCTGGTTGTATTATTATAATAGAAGCGTTTTGAGAACCCCTGCCGGATATCACAACCGTACAGCAAAAACGCAGATATGAAAGTAGCCATATTTGGTATCACTGCATCTGTAATTACCCAATCTATAAAAGAATCATCACATCAAAAGGTTGTATATACCACAGAGTGATACCAATAAAAACTATAGCCTGTCCCGCAAAACCAAGCCCTCACACAGCTATGTTGACGGAAAAAAAAGTCTTTGATGTGGCAATACAAGGAAAAAATATTTTAATAAACATTTGATTTTATGATGAAGAAGTAGCAAAACATGAAATAAACCGATATAAACCTGCCATCACCATAATCATATCAGCCTGCAGAATAAAGTTATATCATATACGGTATATACAGTATGGTGAACCCCATAAAAAAATTAAAATAAAAAAGATTGTCAGAAATTCAGAATAGCAATTTTTGCCACGCTTACCTCCCAAAAATGGTATACAGAGCAATCAAAAAGCCAAATGTAACCAAAAGTAGTACCAATAGAAACAGCTTGTCAAGCACAAAAAAAGCTCAGTCAACAAAAAAAGAATTCCATCTCAGATTTTTTTTTTTATAGATGAAAACACAAAACAAAGCTTCCCAAATTTGCCGCTAACAAACTACAATAAGTAAAAATAAATGTCAGAATCGCTTGGATACGTTACAAAGGTATTACCACAAAGTGATACATGTCAGATTAGAAAAATGGAGTTGCGAATTAAGACCAAAATGGGCTTCGTCCTTAATTTGCTAAATACTCATTCGGCGAATCTTGGCCACTTACTGCTATTACTTTCTGGTACTACCTAGAAATCTGCATGCTGTAAATACTAAAATCATGACTGCAAGGTCCACAGAACAACTAATGTCTAATTAGAACTGTTTTCACTAATGTTAAACTTTAAGGGCTCTTTCACACTTGCGTTCTTTTCTTCCGGCATAGAGTTCCGTCGTCAGGGCTCTATGCCGGAAGAATCCTGATCAGTTTTATCCTAATGCATTCTGAATGAAGAGAAATACGTTCAGGATACATCAGGATGTCTTCAGTTCCAGACCGGAACGTTTTTTGGCCGGAGAAAATACCGCAGCATGCTGCGCTTTTTGCTCCGGCCAAAAATCCTGAAGACTTGCCGCAAGGCCGGATCCGGAATTAATGCCCATTGAAAGGCATTAATCCGGATACGGCCTTAAGCTAAACGTCGTTTCAGCACATTGCCGGATCCGACATTTAGCTTTTTCTCAATGGTTACCATGGCTGCCGGGACGCTAAAGTCCTGGCAGCCATGGTAAAGTGTAGTGGGGAGCGGGGGAGCAGTATACTTACCGTCCGTGCGGCTCCCGGGGCGCTCCAGAGTGACATCAGGGCGCCCCACGCACACGGATGACGTGATCACATGGCACGTCATCCATGCGCATGGGGCGCTCTGACGTCATTCTGGAGCGCCCCGGGAGCTGCACGGACTGTAAGTATGCCGCTCCCACTATGGCAACCAGGACTTTAATAGCGTCCTGGGTGCCATAGTAACACTGAACGCATTTTGAAGACGGATCCGTCTTCAAATGCTTTCAGTTCACTTGTGTTTTTCCGGATCCGGCGTGTAATTTCGGCAAGTGGAGTACATGCCGGATCCGGACAACGCAAGTGTGAAAGAGGCCTAAATCATAGTGCTTTCAGACTTATGCATTATATCTTTCTAAAGCCTTTTCCTTTGAAGATTGGTGTTCTGTGCTGCAGACATTTTATTTTTCCTAATTCACTAAAAAGAAGTTGATATATGGTAGTTGCCAGTCATGTTACAACTACTGTATAGCGAAACTCCAGGACAGTAACATTTTCTACAAGGATGCAAGCACAAATTAACTCTTGCCACTCCACTTACACCATTTCCGGTTATATCACAGGGCATCGCGCTGCTCGAAGGCTGCTGTAATCACAGGACATTCAAGCTCACACCACAAACACACAGACTGCTTGCAAATCCTTGTTTGGGTAAGAAATGATTTTTGTCTAATCTCTCTATATCTAACCTATTCCATGCCAGTAGATGAGCAGGGAGAAAGTAAAGGGCTGCAGAAAAGCAAGTCACCTCTTACGTCTTGCATACTGAAATGAATCATGGAACCTGTACATAAATGGAGCTAAAAACAGCATGGAAAACTATTTTTATTATTCTAGATGAGGGAAAAACGACTGTTTTAGGCTGCTTTCACACTAGCGTTCGGGTGTCCGCTCGTGAGCTCCGTTTGAAGGGGCTCACGAGCGGACCCGAACGCAGCCGTCCAGCCCTGATGCAGTCTGAATGGAGCGGATCCGCTCAGACTGCATCAGTCTGGCGGCGTTCAGCCTCCGCTCCGCTCGCCTCCGCACGGACAGGCGGACAGCTGAACGCTGCTTGCAGCGTTCGGGTGTCCGCCTGGCCGCGCAGAGGCGTGCGGATCCGTGCGGATCCGTCCAGACTTACAATGTAAGTCAATGGGGACGGATCCGTTTGAAGATGCCACAATGTGGCTCAATCTTCAAGCGGATCCGTCCCCCATTGACTTTACATTGAAAGTCTGGACGGATCCGTCCCAGGCTATTTTCACACTTTAGCTTTTTTTTACTAATATAATGCAGACGGATCCGTTCTGAACGGAGCCTCCGTCTGCATTATTATGAGCGGATCCGTTCAGAACGGATCCGCCCGAACGCTAGTGTGAAAGTAGCCTAAAAGGAATCTGTTATTGATTTTATGCTGCCCTAAGTAGCAACAAAATAGTTATTTCAGAATTATGTCTGAATGTGTTGTACTTTTGGTGAAATTGACTACACATCAAAACATTTGAAAGACTGTCATTTTCTGTCGTTGAAATTTGAATGGGGTTTTCTATATGGAGACAAAAGCATATAATAAAAATGAAAAAAAAAAAAAAAAAAAAAAACGCATAAAATCAAACTTGACAATACAAGCAGGTATAACCTTAGACCAGACAGAGAAGAGCCAGTTCAAACTCGCAACGTGTGGCAGTTTCTCTTCTGAACTCTGCTCCTCTGTCGGTGCAATTCAATAGATTCCAGGTCTCGCAGGGACCCACAGCATTATAAATCATTGTAAGGGCTCATTCACACAAATCTATTTTTTATCCGCATCCAATCCGCATTTTCTGCAGGTGGGATGCGGACCCATTCACTTCAGTGGGACCACAAAAGATGCAAACAGCGCACCGCATGTCCGTTCCGTGGCACCCACAAACCAGGCTACAGTCATATGCATGAGCCCTAATGCTGTTCAGTCCTGTCAGAGGAGCAGAGTTCAGAGTGGGACCTCACACTGCCACACGCAGGGAGCTCCGCGCATTGAACTTGCTCGTCTGTGTCTGGCCTTAAGCACATCCATTTTGAAAGTCAATTATGATCACTAGTTTCAAGCCCTCTTTATATTACCATTAAAATAATTGGCAACTTTGTTGTTTGGATTTGAGGCCCATCGAAATATGGGATATTAAATTTGCTGCTGTCATGATTTTAGATTGCTCCATTTATGCTGAAATAAAAAACGAGTACATTATAATTTCCCTGTACATATATTTGAGTGACTTCTGGTGGGTGCAATAGCTGAATCAAACATGAGATTACTATGCACAGCCGAAAATACTATACAAGCCATTACTGAACCCACTTTGCAGATTATCTGAGCCTCCAGCTGAAGTGACAAGCCTATTTTGAAGAAACGAAGGAAGCAGCAAAATAAATTGCAGCTCGCAATAGACATATATTAAACTTTGGTGAAGTATTTCTAGTAATTTACTGGTGGATGCAATATAAGAAGATCATATTGGAAATGCGTCAGACAATATATAGAAGACGCATTTTATGATTTAGTGAGATATCAGATGGAGAATGGCTTGTCCTGCCTTGCTATATTAGTAACCTTCGCTTCTTGTTAGCTATGTGACATGCATGCAAAAGCCTGAATGAATAGAGCCATAAACCGGGTGAAATAGAGGCAGTGGCTGCAGCGAGAGACGGACATTAGTTCTTTGAACTGCATTAAATGTATATTTATCTGCCCCTGTTCCGATAACACACACACAGCAGATAACCACTCTCGTGTCACAGGCAGCTTTTTAACTGTATTTAATGTGTGAAATGCGTCTGTTTATAATATATGCTGTACAAGAATGATATTTAAAAATCATTTCAAATGTGAATTTTTTATATTCCATTTCTGTAAAACATCTAAAGGAAAACACATCCAAAGGGAAAACCTAGTTGATGGAAAAAGTAATGTGAAGGCATTTTTAAGTTTACAATTTTGTAAATGCCCCCCCAAAATAAGGGACCTCATAATTCTTTTGCTTTACAGCAGCAAATTTATGTGCTTCCTGAAGGTGTCCACCCCGTGTAGCTGTAGTCTTATTCCGTGCTATGTGGCATCACTTCTGTATTGTGACATCACGCGGCAGACAGTACTAAAATGCTCCAGTGTTGTCCCTGATGAATCACGACAGTATTTAAATGACAAAATGCGTAGGAAAGGCCGATGTAACAGTGAGGAATAATTACGTCGTCAGTCAGCAAATTAATCTTTCTGCCTCTCTTTAGTCTTTCTTTTTCAATCATTTCTCCTCTTTCATCCCAGCTAGAAGAAAGGCAAGACACAACGTATGACCAAGTGCAGATTAATGGCTGCAATGGGAGCAGCTTTGCGGTAACACAACAGATGGAGCAATGACTTTCAATGGGTCGGTTGAAAACTCGGAAAATGCACCGTTTGTCATCCGCCTCCATGATCCGTGTATCCTGTTCGTCCAAAAAATATGACCTGTCCTATTTTTTTGACGGACAACGGTTCACAGACCCATTCAAGTAAATGGGTCCGTGAAAAAACACGGATGCACACAAGATTCGCATCTGTGTCCGTGATCCGTGTCTGTAGGCTACCTTCATACAGACGGGTCCGAAGATCCGTCTGCATAAAAGCTTTTTCAGAGCTAAGTTTTTACTTCGTGAAAACTCAGATCCGACAGTATATTCTAACACAGAGGCATTCCCATAGTGATGGGGACGCTTCAAGTTAGAATATACTACGAACTGTGTACATGACTGCCCCCTGCTGCATGACACATGAAGGTGTTAATTGTGCGTATCATAGCCCCCTGTAAGAGATCAGGGGCTGCCAGGCAGCAGGGGGCAGACCCCCCTCCCTCCCCAGTTTTAATTTCATTGGTGGCCAGTGCGGCCCCCCTCCCTCTACTGTATTAATTTCATTGGTGGCCAGTGTGCGGCCTTCCCCCTGGCCCCCCCTCCCTCCCTCTATTGTATTATCATTGGTGGCCAGTGTGCGCCCCCCCCCCCCTCTATTGTATTAATATCATTGGTGGCAAGTGCGGCCCCCCTCCCTCCCTTTATTGCATTATCATTGGTGGCCAGTGTGTGGCCCCCTCCCTCCCCCCCCCCGATCATTGGTGGCAGCGGAGAGTTCCGATCGGAGTCCCAGTTTAATCGCTGGGGCTCCGATCGGTAACCATGACGCTACTGCAGTCCTGGTTGCCAAGGTTACTTAGCAATATTAGAAGCATCATACTTACCTGCTGCGCTGTCTGTGACCGGCCGGGAGCTCCTCCTACTGGTAAGTGACAGGTCTGTGCGGCGCATTGCTTAATGATCTGTCACTTACCAGTAGGAGGAGCTCCCGGCTGATCACAGACAGCGCAGCAGGTAAGTATAATGCTTCTAATATTGCTAAGTAACCATGGCAACCAGGACTGCAGTAGCGTCCTGGTTGCCATGGTTACCGATCGGAGCCCCAGCGATTAAACTGGGACTCCGATCGGAACTCTCCGCTGCCACCAATGTTGGGGGGGGGGGGGGGGGGGAAGAGGGGAGGACGCACACTGGCCACCAATGATAATACAATAGAGGGAGGAAGTGGGGGCAGCACACTGGCCACCAATGATAATATAATAGAGGGAGGGAGGGGGGCCGCACACTGGCCACCAATGATATTCAAACTGGGGAGGGAGGGGGGTCTGCCCCCTGAGGCCTGGCAGCCCCTGATCTCTTATAGGGGGGTATGATATGCACAATTAACCCCTTCAGGTGCGGAACCTGAGGGGTTAATTGTGCGGATCACAGCCCCCTGTAAGAGATCGGGTGCTGCCAGGCAGCAGGGGGCAGTGATGTACACAGTTCGTAGTATATTCTAACTTGAAGCGTCCCCGTCACCACGGGAACGCCTCTATGTTAGAATATACTGTCGGATATGAGTTTTCACAATGTAACTCAAATCCGATGGTATAATCTAACATAGAGGCGTTCCCATGGTGATGGGGACGCTTCAAGTTAAAATATAGCATCGGAGTGGAGAAAACTCCGATCCGATGGTATAATAGGGACTCCTGACTTTACATTGAAAGTCAATGGGGGACGGATCCGTTTGCAATTGCACCGTATTGTGTCAACGTCAAACGGATCCGTCCCCATTGACTTGCATTGTAAGTCAGGACGGATCCGTTTGGCTCTGCACGGCCAGGCGGACACCAAAACGACTTTTTCCTTCATGTCCGTGGATCCTCCAAAAATCAAGGAAGACCCACGGAAGGAAAAACGGACACGGATCACGGAACTATGGAACCTGTTTTTGCGGACCTAAAAAAAAAAAAAAACGGTAATGTGCATGAGGCCTAATAAGAATGTGGCTTAAGTGTTTTTGACCTCTTAGTAGTTTAGAGATAAGGTTTATTAGATGATCGGCACAGAGTGAAAGTGCCAGTCACACAGTTAGAAAAACTGTGAACTCATTGTGACAGAACAGCTCAATATTTATAATAAAGGCCAATTGAAAATATAATTTTTAGCCAAAAATGAGTAAAATGCAATCATAAACCAAAATTGCCTCTGAAGGGTTTGACCATTTTGTTTTTCTTTGTCAGGGGAGGTGAGCGAGTTCGTTTTTTGCAGGATGAGCTATAGTTTTTGGTACCATTTTGGGGTACTGCACATATGCTTTTATTAATCATTTTTTAACTAAATTTTTTGGGAGATAAGGTAACAAGAAACTAATGTGGTATTGTAAGTTTCCTTTATATGATTATTTTATGGTGGATTCTAAGGTATGAGAATAAATAATAGCAAAGTGAATAAGAAGTTTACTAAGCGGTGATAAAGACATATACAGTACAGAAAAGGCAAGTACAAATAACAAACAGCATAACATACAGGGGTGTTCTGGGATTTTGATACTGATGACCTAAACTCCTCTTATATGTAGCGATCCTTTATACCGTTGCAGGATGCATGTCCTTTATCTTTTGCAGTATGCATATCCTGAGTTAGGGCTCATGCACAAGACCGTATGTATTCTGAAGTCCGCAAAAAATGGATCCGCAAAAAATACGGATGATGTCAGTGTGCATTCCGTATTTTTTAGAACGGAACAGCTGGCCCCTACTAGAACAGTACTATCCTTGTCCGTAATGTGGACAATAATAGGATATGTTCTATTTTTTTGTGGAACAGAAATATGGAAACTGAATGTACACGAAGAACCTTCAGTTTTTTTTTTTTTTTTTTGTGGACCCATTAAAATGAATGGTTCCGCATCCAGTCCGCAAAAAAAACAGAACGGACACAGAAAGAAAATAAGTTTGTGTGCATGAGCCCTTAACCACTCAGGAATGTGGCCTTGTAGTTAGACACAGAACAATAGGGATTTGTATCCATTAGGCTAGTTTCACACTAGCGGCAAGGAACTTCAGCAGGCTGTTCCAGAGGGTGAACAGCCTGTCGGATCCGTGCTACCGTGCTTGACTATAATGGGGGTGGGCCGGAGTTCTGGCGGCAGCACAGCAAACATGCCGAGAGGCGGCCGGAATAAAACTAGACCGTGTGCAGTTCTCCTGAACTCAGGCCGTGTGAGGTTCTGTTACCACCATGCTGTCCCTGGCACTTCATGAGCAGTCGGCAGTGGTGCGTGCTCCCCTGCTCCATAAATGGCATTTAAATTATCGTGCGTATTCATACGCATTAGAAATTTTTTGGGGGGAAAACTGCCTGTACAGGCCTCCATGACACTTGTACAGTCATTATTGCGACTAGGGATGAGAGAATAGACTTCGGATTAAACATCCCCTATTTGCCACCTCTCCCGCTCACCATGTCTGCAATGCTGCATGCCCTAACCTTGCTGTTCTGTCGAGACTCCACCTGAAGCCTGGCAGGTAACAGCCATATTTTAATGAGGAGCGTCGTTGGACCTCTCCTGCACATTAGCCGTACTGTGCATACAAAAAGGATGGACTAAGTGCAAAAAAAAAAAAAAAAAAGGGTGTAAAGTGGTTTTCCCAAACGGCCATCTATTACATAACCACGGGTTAGATAAGCCTGGGGCTACATGGTGACTTTGGCCCCTTGCAGACGAGCGTTGCGAGTCCGCAACACAGCACCCGGCCTGACCTCCCAGCACTGACGGAAATCACATAGCAATATATTGATTTATGATGCTATGTAACCCTTACAGTTATGGAATGTATTGGATAACACTGACAGCATTATGCCAGTGTTATCCAATACATTCCAGCACTGTAAGGGTTACATAGCATCATAAATCAATATAATGCTGTGTGACCCCCAGCAGCCCTGGGAGGTCAGGCCTGGAGCTATGTTGCGGACTCGCTAGTCTGCAAGGGGCCTTTGGCTGTGACAAACCTCACATGGCCAGAGATCACAGTGTAGCAATGCAGCATTGCCACTAGTGAGAGGGGTCATTTTGAGATCTGCACATTGTCATGACAGCCCTAATTATTCTCACAACTGTAGGGTTGCAATGCGACCCCATTCACGGTCACGATTTGAAACCCTGCACTACATTACGATGATTGGTCGTGCTGGCAACAGTGCATTCCTTTCTTTTTATTTAGCACACAGACAAAGTGCGCCAGGCCCTGTGACAGAATTGCATAAACCAGCTATGGAAGTATATGGTTTTGAATAAAATGTATTATACATTTGGAATAGTTTTAGACTTTCTTTTTGTGCTGGTTTATCTGTTTCACGCTAGTGGGCTTGTTGGGGGTTTGTGATACTGCCCAATATTGCTTTTGTGCAACCTGTAGAGATTAACTGTTCCAGCAAAGAGCACCCTGTCAAATACTGTACTTCACTGCCGGATCCACAATGACTGCAATGAGGTCCATTGGCGATTCCGTCACTTTCCATTAAAAATTATGTGTTTCGGCTGGACAAAAACCACTGCTTGCAACACATTTTTGCTCTACCGATAGCCGGCCTTTTTGCTGTGCCACGTCTGCTACTGACCACACCACTGACCTAGCTAAACATTTGAGATCAGCATTATCTCTGATCATGGATATTGAAGGTGGGTGTCAGCTGTATAACAAAGCCTGCATTCAAAATGTATGCAGTTTCCTCAGTTCCCAAGTATAAGGTTACCATATATTCACACATAAGATTTGTTCCAGAAACTTAAAATCTGCCCCATACATCTGAGCGGGGCAGTTTCTGCAACAAGCAAATTCATTTCTGTAAACCCCATGAAGATGTATAGGACAGTCACAGAAAGTACTTCAGCTATTATTAGAGAATTCGAGAATATTAGAGAATATACCATTATGGAATTAAACTGTGCTTAAAATTTTAAGGGAACTGTCAACAAGGTAAACAGCCCTGAACCACTTTAATGTGTGAATAACTGAAGAGACACCGTTTGGCATACCGTAATTTAATTACTACCTCTGAACTCCCTTTCACTCATCACACAGTAAATCGGCAAACACTGTGCTCTGTATGCTAATAAACATCTGCTGATTCTGCTATACTATTTCAATGCAGAGCCAGGCCCGTAGCTTACTGCAGCGGAATAAAAAGGAGTTCACTGATATTTGGATTGTATTTTTCACTCCATAAGACACTTTTTCCCCTAAAAGTGAGGGAAAAGTGGCAGTGAGTGTTATGGAGCGAATAATGAGCATGTTCATTACTATGCAGAAGGTATTTACTGCTTTATGTCTGGTCCGAGGTCTGATGAATTTTATTTTTTATTTTTCTCCTCCTATATATTAGGTGCGTCTTATGGAGTGAAAAATACAGTACAATAGTACATAATTGGAATCGGTGTCTCTTCAGTCATCCATACATTATAGTAAAAACAAAAATCAGGGCGAGCACTCAACACTTGGTCCAAATTGGTTATGAATAAGATATTTATTAAATCACAATAATAACGCGTATATTAGAACCATATAAGCTAAAAACTACAAATAAAATACATAGCAATTCACACATATAAGGATGAATGGATAGAAACTGTTGCTAAAATCCGAAATCACTGGTACAAATGTAACCAATCTGGGGAGTTAATAACAAAGATGCGCTTCAATTTCCCATGTGCACCTTGGAATAGTTCATGAATATCGCTCCAGTGTTGGTAAGGAGCAGGTAAATCAAGCCGTGCAAATATAGCCAATCTGGGTAGTTAATAACAAAAGTACGCTTCAATTTCCCATGCGCACCTAGGAATAGTTCATGAATATCACTCCAATGTTGGTAATAAGCAGGCGGATCAAGCCGTTCCTGTATAGACACGTGCTTTGATATCTTAGGTAGCAGTGATACAATCAAGTGCCGTGTAAGCTTTGCAAGGTACAAATGTGGTGTTCCTACCTTCCACTCCGATCTCAAAAACGCCTCTATGAGCGAGTGCGGTGGTTCAGCAGCAAGAAACAGTTCCGGCGTCTAGCTTGTGGCTGCTGTGATGCGCTGTTCCCGGATCTCGCGAGATTTCGCGGAGTTTCGGAGGAGGTATATGGCCTGGATGATACAGGGCACTGCTTCACAGATTCTGTACTCGGCGTCTTAGTGATTCAAAATCTTCTGCTTATGTTCGTATTTGCATGGCCATACATAGGGTGCGGAGATTTCTTTCACAGGTGTGCGGCCCAGACGCGTTTCGGGAACTCTATCCCTTCGTCAGTGGTACAGCAACACCTGTGTTTCTCCGCCTTTTATATCCAAAGCTTGCACCAAATCCTGGATCACTGGAATAGCTTTCAGCTGGGAAGAATCGCATGCGTTTTTAATGTTTTTTTTTTTTTTTTGCAAACATGCGTTTTTCATATTATAGATTCCTTTTAACATTTTCTATATTTTGCAAAAAAACAATTTAAAATTGCAAATTGCATACATAAGTTATTCTCATTTTTCTGGATTAGCAACATATAATAATGCAATAATAATATTTTACTAAGACTTCAACAATAAATTGGTGTAAATAAATTCTGTTACTTCATTTTTTCTTAGTACATGTGTCATTCTAGGCCTATTATTCATTTGAGTATCCAATCTTATATAAAAGTTTAAAATAATAATAAATAGATAACAATAATAGTAAAAGCATTAATGTGCTATACTATAAGCATATGAATGACACAAATAAGTGAATAACAATACTTAAAATTATGAGATTCATAAAGTATAAAATACGGTTAAAAAAAAATTTTGTATAAGAAATATATATGTAAAAGACTTTTGAGCGAGAATATCAAGAATATTAAAAAATATTAGATGTTAAGATAAAATGCACATTCTGATCTAATTCAGGCTATACAGGTGTTGGAATTCTGACTGTAGATCTCAACTGATGGGGTGTACGACTGGGGGCCCACAACCGAGTCCACGACTCAGTGTCGATAAACGGCCTGACTGAGTCGCAAGAGTCGGACTGGGGGCACCCAGTCTACAAAAATCTCTAATTTAGCATTCAAGCCCATTGGTAACAGAGATCCAAACTGATAAATGTGTTTGGATTCTGTCCTAGACATCCGTTTGATGTAGTTTCCACCCCGCCAGTGTCTGTCTACCCTTTCCAGTGCCATGAATACCAGGCCTGAGGGATCTTTATTATGTGTGTCTTTTATAATGTTTCGATAGACAATGCTTGTCATATCCCTTCCTAATATTAGCTATATGTTCAGCCAGCCTGGTCTTCAAGGGACGTTTAGTTCTCCCTATGTACTGTCTCCTGCAAGGGCACTGAATGAGGTAGACGACTCCTGATGTGTTGCAAGTTAGGCAATCTCTGATCTCCCATGTATATTTATTTTGTGTTGAGGAGATAGTAGTAGTTTTTCTACATGTGGGATTGACCTTGCATGCCATGCACTTCCCGCATTTAAAAAAACCTTTTAAATTCATCCAGGTGCCTAAAATTGTACTCTCCTTTTTCATTGTTTTGTGGATTTTAATTGATGGGGCTATTTTTAAACCTAGATTAGGCACTTTGGTGAATATTAATGCCGGGGTAGTTGGTAATAGGTGGCCTATCTTTTTGTCACTTAAAATATGGTGCCAATGGGTTTTAATGATTTTCTGTAGCCGTTTGTGACTATTGTTGAATGGAAAAATGATTTTATTATTAATAGCCTCACTCTCTTGTATTTCTTCAGTCTTGCCTGTCTTATTCGTGAAAAAGGTACTTCTGTCTAATTTCCTAGTTTTTTCTAGAGCTAGATTGATTACTTTTTCGGGGTATTGTCTTTCCCTAAATTGATCTTTCATCTTAACCGCTTCCTCCTCAAAATCTTCATCTTGTGTACAGTTTCTTTTTATTCTGCGGAACTGGCCATAGGGCACATTAATTAGCCAGGTCGGCAAATGGCAACTAGAAAACTGTATGAAACTGTTTTTTGAGGTGGGCTTCGAGAATGTATTGCAAATGTACCTTCGTTCTAATGATCTTATTTTGAGATCCAAAAATTCTGTTTCCTTTGCAATACTTGCAGTGAATCTCAGATTTAGCTGGTTTTGATTTATTTCTTCTAGGAAAGAATCTAATTCTTCTCTACTTTTATTCCAGATAAAGATGATATCATCTATAAATCTCCGCCATAGGACCAGATCCACCCCCAGCCGGGGCTTGATGATATTATGTTCCCATTCTGCCAAAAACAAATTGGCATAGCTGGGGGCGAATCTGGTTCCCATGGCGGTTCCACACTTCTGCAGGTAAACATTACCTTCAAAATAAAAATAGAGATTTTTGGATTTTTGTAGACTGGGTGCCCCCAGTCCGACTCTTGCGACTCAGTCAGGCCGTTTATCGACACTGAGTGGTGGACTCGGTTGTGGGCCCCCAGTCGTACACCCCATCAGTTGAGATCTACAGTCAGAATTCCAACACCTGTATAGCCTGAATTAGATCAGAATGTGCATTTTATCTTAACATCTAATATTTTTTAATATTCTTGATATTCTCGCTCAAAAGTCTTTTACATATATATTTCTTATACTAAAAAATTTTTAACCGTATTTTATACTTTATGAATCTCATAATTTTAAGTATTGTTATTCACTTATTTGTGTCATTCATATGCTTATAGTATAGCACATTAATGCTTTTACTATTATTGTTATCTATTTATTATTATTTTAAACTTTTATATAAGATTGGATACTCAAATGAATAATAGGCCTAGAATGACACATGTACTAAGAAAAAATAAGAAAAAATGAAGTAACAGAATTTATTTACACCAATTTATTGTTGAAGTCTTAGTAAAATATTATTATTGCATTATTATATGTTGCTAATCCAGAAAAATGAGAATAACTTATGTATGCAATTTGCAATTTTAAATTGTTTTTTTGCAAAATATAGAAAATGTTAAAAGGAATCTATAATATGAAAAACGCATGTTTGCAAAAAAAAAAAGCATTAAAAACGCATGCAAAAAAACGCATGCGATTCTTCCCAGCTGAAAGCTATTCCAGTGATCCAGGATTTGGTGCAAGCTTTGGATATAAAAGGCGGAGAAACACAGGTGTTGCTGTACCACTGACGAAGGGATAGAGTTCCCGAAACGCGTCTGGGCCGCACACCTGTGAAAGAAATCTCCGCACCCTATGCATGGCCATGCAAATACGAACATAAGCAGAAGATTTTGAATCACTAAGATGCCGAGTACAGAATCTGTGAAGCAGTGCCCTGTATCATCCAGGCCATATACCTCCTCCGAAACTCCGCGAAATCTCGCAAGATCCGGGAACAGCGCATCACAGCACCCACAAGCTAGACGCCGGAACTGTTTCTTGCTGCTGAACCACCGCACACGCTCATAGAGGCGTTTTTGAGATCGGAGTGGAAGGTAGGAACACCACATTTGTACCTTGCAAAGCTTACACGGCACTTGATTGTATCACTGCTACCTAAGATATCAAAGCACGTGTCTATACAGGAACGGCTTGATCCGCCTGCTTATTACCAACATTGGAGTGATATTCATGAACTATTCCTAGGTGCGCATGGGAAATTGAAGCGTACTTTTGTTATTAACTACCCAGATTGGCTATATTTGCACGGCTTGATTTACCTGCTCCTTACCAACACTGGAGCGATATTCATGAACTATTCCAAGGTGCACATGGGAAATTGAAGCGCATCTTTGTTATTAACTCCCCAGATTGGTTACATTTGTACCAGTGATTTCGGATTTTAGCAACAGTTTCTATCCATTCATCCTTATATGTGTGAATTGCTATGTATTTTATTTGTAGTTTTTAGCTTATATGGTTCTAATATACGCGTTATTATTGTGATTTAATAAATATCTTATTCATAACCAATTTGGACCAAGTGTTGAGTGCTCGCCCTGATTTTTGTTTTTAGCTATTTTCACTACCAGAGGAGGGGTGTTCCTCTTTACTGGGCTAGTAGCACCTAATCCAGAACCCCGCCTGAGGTGAGCCACCATTTTGAGTCTATTGACATACATTATAGTAGTTCAGGAACGTTGAAGAATGTTCTTTAATCCCTTCCCGACAGAGATTTTCAGTTTTTTTTTACACTCTGCCTTCGAGGTGCCATAACATTTTTGCTTTCTCTTTCACATAGTCGTATGAGGGCTTTTTTTTTTTTTTTTTGCCGAGCAAGCTGTACTTTCTTATGGCTCTATTTACTATTGCATACAATGTAGTGGGAATCTGGAAAAATAAAGTCTAAATGGAATGAAATTGGGAAATGGCAATTCTGCCTTTTGTTTTATGGGTTTTGTTTTTACAGCGATCCCTATGCCATAAAAATTACATGTTAACTTCATTCTAAGGGTCAGTATGATTACAGTGATAGCAATTTTATGAGCTTGTGTTTTAACACTTTAAAAAAATCTTTGAATAAAAATTATTTCATCGCCACATTTAGAACCCTATACTTTTTTATATTTATGTCTACGGGGCTGTTTGAGGGTTCATTTTTTTGCAGGGCAATCTATGGTTTTTAAATTTATGATCACTTTTTATAATTGTATTATATTTTTTTAAAGGGGATACAACTAAAATATGGCAACGCAGCCATTTAGCTTTTTTTCCCCAGTACACCATTCACCATATGGGATAAAGAATTTTATATTTTAATGGTTCGGTCATTTGGTTATTAAGGATAATAATGATCCATTTTTTATTGTTTATTTTAAGGAGGGCGAGTAAAATTTGATATCCTTTTGGGATTTTTTTTTTATATAAAAAAAACAACAACTTTTTTATGATTACCAGTAGTCCCTCTAACATGCAATTGTCTGATTGTTTATTTCATACACTGCAAGGATATACCCCCTCCAATTAGCGGGGGAACTATTTGGTCACCTGGAACGACGTGTTCCTGGTATATGCCCACTCAGATGCTATGGTCAAGGACTTTACCATCAGGTGTACATTGTATAAAATAACTGGGAATGAGTGGGCTATGGCGTCTGTTCGGCTCCTGAGCGGGCACCATCTTTAAAGGTTTGCAAAAGGCTGAGTGATAAATTTAATGTGCTGTGTAATGGTTGAATGCAAACTATGATTTCTGCAACAGTTTTGCTTTTTGCATGCTGATGCTCCCCCTGCAGCTTTAACCCCATTCAATGAGGCGAATCTGTGTGTGTACCCCCTGCTGTGGAAACCATGCCAAGAAGGGACATGTCCCTTCCTGATGGCATCTGGAAATCCACACTATATGGATGGGAGCCAGGGTGGATAAAAATCTATGATTGTATTTTTTATTTTTTTTATATAAAATGCTTTTTGAGGAAAATATAATACCATCCAAAGGTTATTTCATCATGAAATAAAGATTTTTTTTTTTTTAATATGTAGAATAAGGCTGTATATGTTTAATTTTTTGGGTAAATAAATTCCATTAATCCATTCACAATGTCATGCTCTTCCAGAGGTTTTTGTAAGATTATTGGGCAGTTTCTCTGCCTACAAGATATTATCACAGATGCTTGGTTTACTTTTGCAGTTCTCAAAACAGAATTTGACTCAGCAGAAATCGCATGCCTCTTCTTCACAGCAAAAATGTTACAACATGAACAGAGTTGAGAAAAATACCTTAATCCTAACTTCTACAAACCTTTGAATGCAGAATCACCCTAATCAAACTAATATGAAAAATTGTTATTCTAAAAATCTTCATCTACTTGCATATTAGTTATACCAGCAAGAGTCTTTATGTAGAAAACTATGATTTAAATCAAGCCTTACTGACAAGTGATTTAAATCAAATCCACCCTGATGGGAGCATGGATGTCCACAGATAACAATGGGAAGCAGTCTTTGTGCAGAAATGCACACAGAAAAAACACTGTTTGAATCAGCCCAAAGTGATTTTCACAGTTATTTCACATGTCAAATAATACAAAGGTTGTAAATGCGAAGAAAAAAAAAAAAAACACAATTAAGAAAGGAGGCAATAACCAAATAAATCAAGCTAGTGTTATGACAGCAACTTTTAGAAATGAACCGATAATTCAATTTTTAGACCACGTTTAAGAATATAATAAAAAAATGCCTTAAATATTAATAATAAACGGGACGTGAAGCCTGTTTATATTGATAACCTCTCCTCAGCATAGCTCATCAATATCTGATCAGCGGGGGTCCGATACCCAGCCGATCAGCTGTTTGAAGAGGAGGTGGTGCTATATGCGAGCACTTCTTCCTCTTCAATAGTCTCCCCTGCTACACTGTAGCATTAGTGTAGTGTAATTACAAGTACTCTCTCTATTCAAGTAAATGGAGCGAGTACTCGTGATTGCACTGCACTTCCCAGATGGGCTGTTTAATTAAGTGGTGCCACCTTCTCTTCAAAGATCAGCAGAGGTGACGGTTGTCGGCCTCCTGCCGATCAGATATTGATTACCTACACGACTGTATCCATTTTGTGGTCGGCAAAAAAATACAGATAACGTGTGTGCATTCTGTATTTTGCAGAACAGAAGAGCTGGCCCTTAATAGAACAGTCCTATCCTTGTCCGTAATGCAGACAATAATAGGACATCTATTTTTTTGCGGAACGGAAATCTGGACATACGGAAACGGAATGCACACAAAGCAATTCCCTTTTTTTTGTGGACCTATTGAAATGAATGGTTCCACATAAAGTCCAGAAAAAAAAAAAAAAAGAAAAGAAAAAACACCGAAAGAAAATACGTTTGTGTACATGAGCCCTAAAACATTTATCCCCATACCAGAGAAGCCAAGGGGGAATTCAGATACCCTGCAGTCTACCTGATATGCACAAACAGAATGAAACCTGACCATGCTGGGAGGAGTAGGAAAAACAGCAGGGCAGAGGACCTCTGAGGGGTCAAAGCACTAGAGTCCATCCACTCCAATGTCTGACAAGTAGAGCAGTCTCATAAACTGTCGTACACGCAATGCCATTAAATAGGAACGGTCACCTCTCCTGACAGATTTTAGTAACTGCTTGCATTCCCCAATGTAATAACAAATCTGGAGCCTCTATGCTTAAAACTGTATTTTGACGCCTTGAGAAAGGGTCAGAGGATGCTAATCGATGTCTACCGGGCTCTTTTTTCTACAACAATTGACTAACGTTACTGGGGAGTGCTGTTTTGCTATTTTCTACTGCTCTTTGTTTTTTTTCACCTGTTATTTACCAGAGGAGCTTCCTTACCACATTAACTGAAGTAGTGTTGGCAATTTTTTGTGGATATAGGGGGTCGTTTATTAAGACCGTCATTTTAGACGGTGGTATTAATAACCCCTATATCTGGCGTCGGTCTAAATCTACACCAGCTTCCTAGCTGGCTTACATTTAGACCATTTTCTATGCCTAAAACAAGCATAGAAAATGATAAATGAGACCAGCCTGCCGGCCCGCCCCCTTCCCTCCCCACTTTATTTTTTAGACCTGGCGTGAGCGGGGAAAAGTTGCAAACTGTGACGAAACTAACTGTTGCAGCACAATCTGCGCCAGAAATATGCCTCATATTGGCGTATTTCTGGATAATAAATGACCCCCATAGACTTTATATTATGCCATTCCTTTATTACTCCTACTATAAGCTAATTAATTACTCCCCCCCCCCCCCCCTGTAAAATCCTTCAGCTTTTTGCCGAAAATCCTTCAGCTTTTTGCCGACACGGATCAGCCACAGCATATAAATGCAAGGTCTGTTTGTTATTTTGCACAATTCATTGCTGAATGAGTCAAGAGACAATGCAGGCACGAAAAACCACAAAGAACATGGTCAGCTCTGAGGTTTTTAGTAAGTTACATGATCCATACTTCTAGTTTTAATCATTCTATTAAATTTAGTAATGACAATATGTTATGTCATTATGAAGTAGGCGGGACTGTAAATCATATTCTGCGTAACGCTACTTTCACACTGGCATTTGGCGCGGATCCGTCATGGATCTGCACAAACGCATCCGTTCAGATAATACAACCGCATGCATCCGTTCAGAACGAATCCATTTGCATTATGTTTAACATAGCCAAAACGGATACGTCTTGAACACCTTTGAAAGTCAATGGGGGACTGATCAGTTTTCTATTGTGCCAGATTGTGTCAGTGAAAACGGATCCGTCCTCATTGACTTACATTGTGTGTCAGGACGGATCGGTTTGGCTCAGTTTCGTCAGACGGACACCAAAATGCTGCAAGCAGCGTTTTGGTGTCCGCCTCCAAAGCAGAATGGAGGCTGAACGGAGCCAAAATGATACATTCTGAGCGGATCCTTATGCATTCAGAATGCATTAGGGCAAAACTGATCCGTTTTGGACCTCTTCTGAGAGCCCTGAACGGATCTCACAAACGGAAAGCCAAAACGCAAGTGTGAAAGTAGCCTAAGACTACTTTCACACTGGCGTTTCTGGGTCCGCTTGCGAGATCAGTTTCAGGGCTCTCACAAGCGGTCCAAAACTGATCAGTTTTGCCCTAATGCATTCTGAATAGATAAGGATCCGTTCAGAATGCATCAGTTTGGCTGCGTTTAGTCTCCGTTCCGCTTTTGAGGCGAACACCAAACGGATCCGTCCTGACTTACAATGTAAGTCAATGGGGACGGATCAGTTTTCACTGACACAATATGGTGCAATTGAAAACTGATCCGTCCCCCATTGACTTTTAATGTAAGTCAAGACGGATCCATTTTGACTTAGACTTTTTTTTTTTCAAAGAATAATGCAAACTGATCCGTTCTGAACGGATACAAGCGTTTGCATTATCGGTGCGGATCAGTCTGTGCAGATACAAGATGGATCTGCATCGAACGCAGGTGTGAAAGTAGCCTAAACAGACCAGTCAGACATTCAAATAAAAAATAAGACCGAAATCTACATAACAATATTTACCGTAATACCCATGCTTGGAATGCTTACTATTCTTGCTTCACAGAGACAAGGTCTTTCAGCTCTCGGCAGCATTTGAAGTACTTACAGGACATTACATTAATTGCATCACATTAGCAAAACCTATCTGTAAACAAATGCCAAAATTTAAATTTTTCACTAAAAAAAGTCTAATTCTTTCTTAAAAAGGTCTGTTTACTTACAGATCCTAAAGGAGTGTTTTCCCTTTAATTATTTTGTCCAAATTAATTGGCAGATATAGCTACAACAATGACATTCCTAATTTTAATGAATGTGGGGGGGAAAAATCCCTTCCGTGACTTTCCATGCTCATGCAAATTGACCACAGCTTAAGCATCCTCTCAGCGCAAATTAAATTGTCTGTCTAAACCCATGTACATCATTTGCCCTTGCGCAAATTAATGAGCTAGACTATTCAGGGATTAAAAAGACACTTAAATATAATAGTAAATACGGAGCCACAATGCAGACCTGGCAAACCAATTAGTCAAACAGAATGATAATGGGTGGAAACCTCTAATGCATTAAAGGAAACGTGTTCACAGCTCCACTGTACAGCCAAACAAATGAGCCCGAATTGTAGAACGGGACTTCGATTACTGCATGTAAACGACTGTGAAATGGAAGTATATGAAGAACATCTTTTCTTTGCTGTCCAGAGCACGGCTTGGCTCTCATTCACGCCGCGGATGACATGCACGGGATCCGCTCGTGTGAAAGACCCCTAAGACGATTTTTAAGCCTACTATACCAAACTATACTTGGTGCACATAGGCCATATCTACTGATAAAGATCTCTGGCAGAAAAAATCCCATGGCCACATAATGGAGTTTTCCTATCCAATGAACAGAACACATTATAATTGCAGGCGTAGCTGTGATCAAATTGGAAACATTTTACTAGGTCAGATAATTTTTAGTCTGTGCCTAGTGATTACCATAGATTATGTCCAACAATAACCCCAATCTTCAAAAAACATGCAATTTTTATAACGGCATAAAAACAAGTGTTAATAACAATTATGCAATCGTCTACAATGCACAGCAGTAATACAGCTACAGAATTATGTACAGCTGTGAAATGATTTTTTTTTGGTAGAAAAGAATGGAGGTAAAGCTGAAAAGTCGAGTTCCCAGAATTGCAATCACTGCACACACCATAATCATTGCACAGAATGCGTAATAAAAATAAACACTAAAGTAAAAGCAGCAAACAGAAAAAAGAAAGATAAGTGTAATCTGTTGTAAGAAATTGAATTACCCACTGGAAAAGCTTTTTATGTTTTTCATCAGAAAAATAAAAATAGCTGAAATCTGTACAGAAGCAAGACAAATCCAACAAGCACAATGTAATGATTACATGTTTTTGCTTTTTTTTGCCACACCACAAGTAATACAATAATTGGAAGGATGTAAAACTAATATATATATATATATATATATATATATATACACACACACACTCCTGATCAAAAGTTGAAGACCACTTGAAAAATGGCAAAAAATCATATTTAGCATGGCTGGATCTTAACAAGGTTCCAAGTAGAGCTTCAACATGCAACAAGAAGAAATAGGAGTGAGACAAAACATTTTTTGAGCATTCAATTTAATGAAAACAACAAATAAACTGAAACAGGCCGTTTTTCAGCTGATCAAAAGTTTAGAACCCTGCTTATGCAGTACAACAGCCCGACCACGTTCAAAAAGGGAGAGTTTTTTTGCCTTTGCCATCACAACGTGTGACTACCTGACAGAAAATGACAATGAATTCACATCTTTGCACAGATTTGGCCTTTAAAAAGGCATGTGGTCCTAAAATTTGGATCAGCTGAAAAACAGCCTGTTTCAGTTTAATTGTTATTTTCAATTAATTGAATGCTCAAAAAATGTTTTGTCTCACTCTCATTTCTTCTTGTTGCATGTTGAAGCTCTAAACGCAAACCGGATGGAATAGCATGCCGCTGCAAGATGCTGTGGTAGCCATGCTGGTTCAGTATGCCTTCAATTTTGAATAAATCCCCAACAGTGTCACCAGCAAAGCACCCCCACACCTCCTCCTCCATGCTTCACGGTGGGAACCAGGCATGTAGAGTCCATCTGTTCACATTTTCTGCGTCGCACAAAGACACGGTGGTTGGAACCAAAGATCTCAAATTTGGACTCATCAGACCAAAGCACAGATTTCCACTTGTCTAATGTCCATTCCTTGTGTTCTTTAGCCCAAACAAGTCTCTTCTGCTTGTCGCCTGTCCTTAGCAGTGGTTTCCTAGCAGATATTCTACCATGAAGGCCTGATTCACACAGTCTTCTCTTAACAGTTGTTCTAGAGATGTGTCTGCTGCTAGAACTCTGTGTGGCATTGACCTGGTCTCTAATCTGAGCTGCTGTTAACCTGTGATTTCTGAGGCTGGTGACTCGGATGAATTTATCCTCTGCAGCAGAGGTGACTCTTGGTCTTCCTTTCCTGGGGCGGTCCGCATGTGAGCCAGTTTCTTTGTAGCGCTTGATGGTTTTTGTGACTGCACTTGGGGACACTTTCAAAGTTTTCCCAATTTTTCTGACTGACTGACCTTCATTTCTTAAAGTAATTATGGCCACTCGTTTTTCTTTACTTAGCTGCTTTTCTCTTGCTATAATACAAATTCTAAGGCCCCTTTCACACGGGCGAGTTTTCCGTGCGGGTGCGATCCGTGCGGCGAACGTATGGCACCCGCACTAAATCCTGACCCATTCATTTCTATGGGGCTGTGCACATGAGCGTCGTTTTTAACGCATCACTTGTGCGTTCAGTTGAAATCGCAGCATGCTCTATATTGTCCGATTTTGACGTGACGCAGGCCCCATAGAAATGAATGGGGTGTGTGAAAATCGGATGGCATCCGCAAGCAAGTACGGATGCCGTGCGATTTGCACGCACGGTTGCTAGGAGACGATCGGGATGGAGACCCAATCATTATTATTTTCCCTTATAACATGGTTATAAGGGAAAATAATAGCATTCTGAATACAGAATGCATAGTAAACCAGCGCTAGAGGGGTTAAAAAAAATAAAAAATAATTTAACTCACCTTAGTCCACTTGATCGCGAAGCCCGGCATCTCCTTGTGTCTCCTCTGCTGCTGAACAGGACCTGGGGTGAGCTGCTCCATTAAATACAGGTTAAGGACCTTCGATGACGTCACTCCGGTCATCACATGGTCTTTTACCATGGTGAATCACCATGGTAAAAGATCATGTGACGTACCATGTGATGACCGGAGTGACGTCATCGAAGGTCCTTAACCTGTATTTAATGGAGCAGCTCACCCCAGGTCCTGTTCAGCCGCTCAGCGCAGAGGAGACACAAGGAGATGCCAGCTTCGCGATCAAGTGGAGTAAGGTGAGTTAAATTATTTTATTTATTTTTTTAACCCCTCTAGCGCTGGTTTACTATGCATTCTGTATTCAGAATGCTATTATTTTCCCTTATAACCATGTTATAAGGGAAAATAATACAATCTTCAGAACATCAATCCCAAGCCCGAACTTCTATGAAGAAGTTCGGGTTTGGGTACCAAACATGCACGATTTTTCTCACGCGAGTGCAACGCATGACAATGCTTTTGCACTCGCGCGGGAAAATCGCGCATTTTCCCGCAACGCACCCGGCTCTTATCCGGGCAAAAAAAACTGACGCCCGTGTGAAAGAGGCCTAACAGTCTATTCAGTAGGACTGTCAGCTGTGTATCCACCTGACTTCTCCACAACGCAACTGATGGTCCCAACCCCATTTATATGGCAAGAAATCCCACTTATTAAACCTGACAGGGCACACCTGTGAAGTGAAAACCATTTCAGGTGACTACCTCTTGAAGCTCATCAAGAGAATGCCAAGAGTGTGCAAAGCAGTAATCAAAGCAAAAGGTGGCTACTTTGAAGAACCTAGAATATGACATATTTTCAGTTGTTTCACACTTTTTTGTTATGTATATAACTCCACATGTGTTAATTCATAGTTTTGCTGCCTTCAGTGTGAATCTACAATTTTCATCGTCATGAAAATAAAGAAAACTCTTTGAATGAGAAGGTGTGTCTAAACTTTTGGTCTGTACTGTATATATATATATATATATATATATATATATATCTAAATAAATAAACACACAGAGTATTGTTCGCTTTATGCACCATTGACCTAAAGCTATGCTAAGTTATTTAGGCCCTAAGTTATTTGGGCCCTATTCTCTTCAATATATTTATTAATGATCTTGTAGAAGGCTTGCACAGTAAAATATCAATTTTCGCAGATGACACTAAACTGTGTAAAGTAATTAACACGGAAGAGGGCAGTATACTGCTACAGATGGATCTGGATAGATTGGAGACTTGGGAAAGTGAAAGATGAGGTTTAACACTGACACATGTAAAGTTATGCACATGGGAAGGAATAATGCAAGTCACCAGTACATACTAAATGGTAAAACACTGGGAAAAACTGGGTAACACTGACATGGAAAAGGACCTAGGATTTTTAGTGAACAGCAAACTAAAAGGATCTAGTCAGAATGCCTCAGCTCCATCTCCATTCCGCTATGGAGGCGGACACCAAAACACAGCTTGCAGCATTTTGGTGTCCGCCTGACTGATGCGGAGCCAAACGGATCCGTCCTCGGACATAATAAAGTTCAATGGGAACAGATAAATCTGTAATGGCTCAATTTGAGCGGATCCTTATCAAAACGTTTTGCACACCGAGCATGCTCAAGAATTGCCCCCTCGCACAGCAGCCATAAGAATTGGCCATCTTGGCAAACTGTCTCCTGAAACAAACAGGTAAGTATGGGAAGTTTTAATGTCTGTCTGTCTGTCATTCTATCAATCTATCTACCTTTATTTCTTTATATCTTTTATTTCTTTATATCTTTCTTTATATCTGTATGTCTATCTCTCACAGGGGGGTTGATGGCATTTGTGGGGGGCTGTTAGCACTAGAGGGGGGCAGGTGGCACTTGCTTATCCCATCCTATCTTGTAATCATCTGCCATCTCCCTCTCCTAAGTCGACGTGCCATACAATTTTAGCCGGGCCTCTCATCCACCAACGTGTCTCACATCTGTCGCTGTTGCTCACAGCCACACTAATTTTATTTAGTAGAACTCCCACAACATGAACATCGGAAAAAACTAAAAACATTTTATGAATACTTAAAGAAAATTCTGAGGTGTACAGTAAACCATCTATCTACTCCAAAGTAAGTTATTGAAATAAATATGTAATACATGTTATATATCTGTCAACGGTCCTATAAACATTATGTGCATTTGTTCTGTTTATGTCTTGTAGAGATGTCTACAGAATCAGATTTTAGAGGCCCACCCAGAAGGCGCCAACGCATTCAGCGTCCTGTAAGTAAGGCCGAATGCACACTGCCTTGTTCCGCGGCCGAGAGCGGTCCGTGGTATGCCAGGCTGGATTCCTGTTCAATACAGGAGCGCATGGCGTCCTTGGTTGTTATGACGCCGTGCGCTTCATGCCGCCACTGCTGTACAGTGATGCACTATACGAGTGTATTACTGTAGTGCAGCGGCGGCATAAAGTGCACGGCGTCATAGCAACCAATGACGTTGTGCGCTCCTGCTCTGAACAGGAATCCAGCCCGGCATACCACGGATCGCTCTCGGCCGCAGAACACGGCCGTGTGCATTCGGCCTACACAAAAAAAAATTGGAGTTGGGAATATTATATGATTCACTGCATTAATCTGTATGTTTTTTATTCTACTCGTGTTCTTCATCAACAACATCGGGTACACCTTCTGGGGCCTGTTCTGTCCCTTTGAGCGTTTGGCTCCCTTGCTTTGTACAGCCCCCTACAGTCCCAGGGACAACTGTTCTGCCCCTCAGAGTGTAAGGGGCTGTCTGCGACAGAGGAGCGTTTTGCCCTTCTGTTTCGGACATTCTCCATAATGTAGAATGCAGCCATAGCATAGAACCTAGTTGCTGCATTTGATGTATAATTATTTCCGTTCCTTTTTTTTTTCCAAAAGAACTGCCAGCAGCACTCGGGAGCCTGAGCCAACTCTTGAGGCGGAAGCGGAAAGGATCGCCACCCCCAGCAATCCTGTCCCTCATGCACCGGCTCAGGACAATCGGGGTCCCCTACCTGATCCTCCGCTCAACAGAGGCTCTTCAGTTTCCGACCAAATTTAAGAGCCCTGTTGAGTAGGCAGAGATCAGGTCGGACAAGTCAAACTGATTATGTGGACCTGATAGAGGTAGTTTCCAACGCTCTTGAAGGTTTTTCCGAACATCAGAAGGTAGTTCGTGATAACTTGATGCGCTGCTGGCAGGGGGCAGAGTCAGTGATTCAACTCAGCCCTAACTACCATTATGGGCTAAGCCTAATCACTTTGATGGACTTGATGACGCCCGGGCAGTTGCATGAGTTCAAGAACATGGTCGTGGGAAATTATGCACCGCGCCCAATCCCAACCCCAGTCCAAACCTATTTCCCATCCCAAACCTACTCCCATTCCCACCCCCCGAGCATGTATTCCCTTCTGTGTCGTTTTCCACTTCTCCTCCCCACTATTTTCCTCCAACTTCGTTTCAAACTCCCTCCTCCAACATGCTCGGGAACCACTCTACCTCAGAACCTCCCACTCTCCACGCCCCAAAAAAAAAAACCCCGCGACGGTCCATCTCCCCTTCAAGATTTCATTTTTTTTTTTTTTTTTACTGTTATTATTTATAAATATATATTTTTTCTGCAAATAAGAATTTTGTTTTTGTTTACTTGACTGTGTGTGTGTGTGCTTTAATTGTCTGGAACAGGGGATTAGTAACCTTTGGCACTACAGTTGCAGTGAAATCAAAACTACCATCGGCTCACTACTCTACTGCATTTATTATAACGCCTTTGATAGTTTTGGTTTCAAAACGGCCGTATTGCCAAAGGTTGGCTGAACCATGAACATGTCATGTAGCACCATCAATGAGATATCTTTTGCCTCCTTATTGATCGTATTCCCTCCGATTGGCACATGAACAAGCATATGCATGATGATAGGTCAGTCTTGTGCCCTTTCACATGAGCCCTTGTGGGAGTCACAGTCCATGTGAATCAGCATCACAGTGAATTAATTAACTAAAGAGCACTACATTGTAATTTTAATGTTTAGTTAATAATTTCCAGAGGACGCTCACATGACTAGCTTGATTATCACAAGGGACACGCTAGGGACATGATGCAGTTAAGGCCTCCTGCACACGACCGATGCCCTCCGACATGATGGACATATGTCCCGGAGGCGCATTGATCTTGCGCACGTGAGTACACAGCATCATAGATTACAAAGATGCTGTGCAGGTCCGGCTGCCTGCGGGGCTGTAGTCCCGCACTCATAAGATCATATGAGTGCGGGAAAATTGCCCAGCGTGCAGCGCAACATGCACAGCCTAATTCTGCTATGTACTCCCGAGCGCAAATGCCACCACTGAGTATATGGACCTTGTGCATATTCAGTGATGCTATAATATATCATCATTTTAGAAGCATTCTTGGGACTGAGCAAAAAAACGAATAAGGTGTATACCAAAAAAAAATTAATACAAGACCAAAGATTTTTAAACAACAATTAAACTAAATTATCCTGCCAACTCACTCTGCCTCATTCGGGCCACGCAAGGGTTGAAAGATACCCCAGATGTTGCAGCCTGGTAAGTGTGCAATCAACCTCATGCGGGTCCAGGCGCAGTGTCACCTCTGATAAAAGATAGTAGAACTACACAGGCTTTAACTACATCGTCTATGGTGTCAACCTTAAGAATGATGGCTTGAATACGCAATTTTGCAACTAAAATGCCAAAAGCGCACTCCACAAGTCATCTAGCTTGTGACAGTCTGTAGTTAAAAATGCGCTTTGCACGGTACAAGTCGTGGCTAGAGTACGGCTTGATGAGGTTCTCGCACATTTGGAACGCCTCATCCCCTACTTCTAAAAATGGCACTGGAGGTCCATCAGTCCCCGGAAAAGGTCTCGGTGCTGGCAATCCAAAGTCCTTTGAATACAGGAGGAGATTGCAGATTTTCTGAAAGCCATCGAGTCATTTGTCCGCCCATAAGCTCCAATGTCAACAGCGACAAACCGGTATTCTGCATCTGCAATGGCCATCAAGATAATTGAAAAGTATTTCTTGTAGTTAGAATTCAGAGCCACTTCCTGAAGGTTTCACAATCCGTATATGTTTCCCATCCACAGCTCCGACACAGTTCGGAAATTGGCAGGTTTGTAGAAACTTGCCTGCGATCTGAAGCAAACTGTTCAGTTGTAGGATGTGGGATGCAATCTTCGTGCAGTACCTCCCAAAAGGCACAAGAAGTATTTTGGACTATACCAGAGATCGTTGAAATTCCCATCCGGTACTGGTAATGCAGCGATGAAAGACTTTCTCCGATAGCAAGAAACCTGTAACAAAATAAAAAAATATACTTAAATATAAAAAAATAATAATAATGTATAGAGCTGTAAAAAATAAAATTAAATGAGGACAATCCTTACCTTATTGTCACAATTAGTCGCTCTGCAGAAGTAATTGCCCTTCTGTAGCGGGTAACCTGTCCTTCAAGGCTTGTCGAAATGCGTTGCAGTAGCTGGTCAAAACTCTCGATAGTCATGCACATATAGTTGAAACTTTTTTCAGGATTACCACGAAACTCCAAATACAGGACCGAAAATACGCCTCTGGTAATGCTTTTGGAAGTTATCGGGTGGACCCAATACCGACGTCGTCTTCTTTCCTGGGCACGTCTTCTCCATCTCACTTTCAGGATAAGTAACCTCAATCGCAGAGATATGTGTGCAGGCAACATGTTCCCAATAAACAAAGAGCCTAAATAGATTAATCCCTACTTAAATACACTGTAAAAGACTCTTGAGACATGCCTTCTTATCGCTAAACGGAAGCCAAAACGGAAATAAACGTGACCAAAGGATCCGCTTTACAGACGGATCAGTTTAAAAGGATCCGTCTGAATGGTTTCCATTCGTCTCCGTTTTGTCAGTTGTGTGACGGGTCAGTTTCAAACATACCCTTTAGTCTAATGTGGATTTTGGGGTAAGTTTAGAATCATCATTAGTGTTGAGCGAACTCGTGTTTTAAGTTTGGCGTCTAAAGTTCAGGTTATCGAACAATCGCGTTATGGATTCCGCTACCATGGACCATAACAGAATTTTGAATCCATAACGCGATTCTTCGATAACCCGAACTTTAGACGCCTAACTTAAAACACAAGTTCGCTCAACACTAATCATTATCCATTTGTAGAAGCCATCCTCTTTATTTAATTGAATCCATTCTTCCTTCTACCTGTGAATTGTTCCTGTGCTATTTGTTCCTGCTTTGTGTGTTTTTCATGGAATTCTGTGCTTTTTTTTTTTTTTTTTATTCATTCTAAACATACCTTTGCTTATTTTAACCTCATCAGTCCACAGGACTTGTTTCCAAAATGCCTCAGGCTTCTTTAGATGTTCACTTGCAAACTTCTGATGCTGAATTTTGTGGTGAGGATGCAGGAGAGGTTTTCTTCTGATGACTCTTCCATAAAGGACATGATTGGGCAGGTGTCGCTAAACAGTAGAACAACGAACCACAACTCCAGAGTCTGTCAAATCTTACTGAAGGTCTTTTGCAGTCAAATGGGGTTCCGACTTCCCTTTCTAGCAACCCTACCAGCAGCTGTTTGAAATTTATTTTGTCCTCCACTGTTTCTGTGAACTGCCACTTCTTAATTTCGAACTGCAGAAATGGCAACCTGAAAACGCTTTGCTATCTTCTTATAGTCTTCACCTGCTTTGTGAGACTCGGCCATTTTCATTTTTAGAGTGCTACGCAGATGCTCAGAACAACCCATGGCCGCTGTTTTTGGGACAAGGTTAGAGGACTCTTGGTATTTATAAAGCTTTGAAATTTGCATCACCTGGCCTTGTCTAATGATTATTATGAACAAGCCTTAACACACAAAACCAAAATAATACACTGATATTGCTTTAAATGCTGAAAAGTGTGTTTCATCTTTAACTTTATGCCTTTTAGAGATCATTTCATCTTCATCGTGCTTAACTGTTCAGAGTAAAGCCTCATGCACATGACCGTGGAACACTGCCTGGATTCCCGCTGAGTGCAGGAGCGCACGGAGTCATTGCTTGCTATGACGCCGTGCGCTTTGTGCCGTGGCTGCTGTACAGTAATTCACTGGTATAGATAATATGAGTGTATTAATGCACAGCAGCGGGCGCACGGCGTCATAGCAACCAATGACTCCGTGCGCTCCTGCACTCAGCAGGAATCCAGGCCGGTATCTCACGGTCCGGAATGGACACGGAAACAAAATACGTTCATGTGCATGTAGCCTAACAGTAATTTTGACCAAGGGTGCCCAAACGTTTGCCACTGTATACAAGGTGTGTAATACAGTAATCTTCAAGATACGATTGGCCTCAGGATACAATATTTTCAACATACAATGGTCTTTTCTGACCCATCGTAAGTTGAAACATGACTCAACATACAATGTCTCAGACTCAGACCCAACGATTCTAGGCCACTTCTCTGGTAAATCAGCTGTATTAGTTGCTAGTTAGCAGCTGTGATATGTAAGCACTTGTTTTATCCGTCTTAGTTATCTGCTTATTTTTCATAAATGTTCAATTTTTCTTATCTTGGATGATGTTTCGGGGCTTTGGAATCGATTACTCAAGTTACAATGGTTTCAACATACAATGGTCCTCCTGGAACCAATAAATATTGTAGCTTGAGGGACCGCTGGAGTAGAAACAATTGACATGCTATGAATTTAAAAATCTGCATGGCAGGTCAATTTCGGCAAGTACAAAATACACAATGTGTACAAGAGATTTAGCAAATCTCATTCACTTTGCCAGTACTGTATCATGCTGCAGTTTTTCTGAACAAAACTTCATGTGGAAAAAACGCACACAATCCTCAACAAGTCCAAGCGACTATCTAGTATACGCTTACAAGATATCATGCATTAGCTGGCTTGCTTTACGCCAGAATTCTGACCAAGCATCTTAGTGCAAATTTGTTTGGGCCACATTGTTGTAACTTATGCCCAATTCTTTTCCCAGAAAACACGCATTTCAAGCTAAGGCTACTTTCACACTTGCGTTCTGAACGGATCCGATCATATTAATGCAGACGGAGGCTCCGTTCAGTACGGATCCGTCTGCATTAATAACTTAGAAAAATTTCTAAGTGCGAAAGTAGCCTGAGCGGATCCGTTCAGACTTTCAATGTAAAGTCAATGGGGGACGGATCCGCTTGAAGATTGAGCCATATGGTGTCATCTTCAAGCGGATCCGTTCCCATTGACTTACATTGTAAGTCTGAACGGATCCGCTCGCCTCCGCACGGCCATGCGTTCAGCTGTCCGCCTGGCCGTGCGGAGGCGAGCGGAGCGGAGGCTGAACGCCGCCAGACTGATGCAGTCTGAGCGGATCCGCTCCATTCAGACTGCATCAGGGCTGGACGGAGGCGTTCGGGTCCGCTTGTGAGCTCCTTCAAACGGAGCTCACGAGCGGACCGACGAACGCTAGTGTGAAAGGAGCCTAAGCCACTTCACCTTGAGTTAAAAAAATAAAATCCTAAAAAACATAATAAATATGATGGATGCCATTTTTTTACTCACTGCCACAGTGAGTAAATCTATTCATTAGTAAATCTATTTTCTCCTGTTTAAAATTGCAACCTGAAAAAAAAATCATTTTTATTTATAATATAGTTTCATCTGAACTACATATATGGACAGCGTTTCAGACATAACAAATGTATGTATTTTTATAACAGACTGTCAAAAGGCTTTAAAGAAATGAGTTACAAGTCTGAATCCTCACACTGCCTGCAGTAACTGCCTTCTGCCAGCCCTGCTTGCTTAGAGTAAATAGGCAAATGGATGCATGGTTCCATAAGGACACTCATTCTCTGCCTGGAAGAGTCAATTTTATAACACATCTTGCAACAAAAACTCTAAGCGATTTGTGTCAGCCTCACCCTCTGCAGCTCCCATTTCTCTATGAGCGGTTCCACTTCACCTCCAAGCACGGCAGTGTTGGTGTCATCCAAAAGCAAGCATCCATTTTTCACTTCAACAGTTCCTAATAGCTTTATTTTTGTGCCAGGTGGAGTGTTCAAGCTAGCAGGGAAGAAAAGACGTAGGATACAATTAAAATGTTGGATTTCTGAACAAGCTGCCAAGGAATGCAATAATCAATTCTAATTTTCCTCTAAGTGCATACAAAAACAAATGTAACAATAAGAACATTTAGGAAACAGAAGTACACGTCCCACGAACATTGCAATCAGCAGTTAAAGTACATACTGGAAGCGTTTAAGATTTACTTGCCAAGAAATACTGTACAACAAACACATTAGAAGCAATTACAAGGTCAATGAAGTTATGACAGTAGAACATATGGTAAACCTATCATGCAAGAAAAACACAACACAAGCATTTATTGTCTCCCATAATACACTGCATGCTATTCCGAATAGAACTGCCTTCTACAATATAGGAGAACAAACTGCATTAGACAAGTGGGGAATTTAATATGGGGGACATTTTTTAACCCCTTAAGGACCGGGCTAATTTTCACCTTCAGGACCAGGCAATTTTTTGCAAATCTGACCAGTGTCACTTTATGTGGTGATAGCTTTAAAACGCTTTGACTTATCCAAGCCATTCTGAGATTTCGTCACCTATTGTACTTCATGAGACTGGTAAAATGGAGTAAAAAAAAAAAAAAAACAAACATTTTTATTTATAAAAAAAATACCAAATTCCCCCAAAATTTTGAAAAATTTGCAAATTTCCAAGTTTCAATTTCTCTACTTCTATAATACATATTAATACCTACAAAAATAGTTCTTACTTTACATTTCCCATATGTCTTCTTCATGTTAGGATCATTTTGGGAATGACATTTTATTTTTTAGTTTCAAGGCTTAGAAATTTAGAAGTAAATCTTGAAATTTCTCTGAAATTTTCAAAAAACAACTTTTTACAGGACCAGTTCAGGTCTGAAGTCACTTTGCGAAGCTTACATGATAGAAACCACCCAAAAATGACCCCATTCTAGAAATGACACCCCTCAAGGAATTCAAAACTGATTTTTACAAAACGTTGTTAACCCTTTAGGTGTTCCACAAGAATTAATGGAAAATAGAGATACAATTTCAAAATTTCACTTTTTGGGCAGATTTTCCATTTTAATATATTTTTTTTCCAGTTACAAAGCAAGGGTTAACAGCCAAACAAAACTCATTATGGCACTGATTCTGTAGTTTACAGAAACACCCCATATGTGGTCGTAAACTGCTGTATGGGCACACGGCAGGGCGCAGAAGGAAAGGAATGCCATACGGTTTTTGGAAAGCAGATTTTGCTAGACTGTTTTTTTTTTTTACACCATGTCCCATTTAAAGCCCCCCTGATGCACCCCTAGAGTAGAAACTCCAAAAAAGTGACCCCATTTTAGAAACTACGGGATAGGGTGGAAGTTTTAGGGTACATATGCATATGATTTTTGGTTGCTCTATATTACCTATTAAAATGAATTGGTCCGGATTCCGTGCAGACGCAATGCGTTCACATCACGTATTGCACCCGCGCGGAATACTCGCAAGAGCCCTAAGGCTGAGTTCACACGGGCGAGATTTCCGCGCGGGTGCAATGCGGTAGGTGAACGTATTGCACCCGCACTGAATCCTGACCCATTCATTTCTATGGGGCTGTGCACATGAGCGATTTTTTTCACGCATCACTTCTGCAATGCTTTAAAATCGCAGCATGCTCTATATTCTGCGTTTGTAACGCAGGACAGGCCCCATAGAAATGAATGGGGCTGAGTGAAAATCGCAAGCATCCGCAAGCAAGTGCGGATGCGGTGCGATTTTCACTCATGGTTGCTAGGTGACAGTCTATTCACTGTATTATTTTCCCTTATAACATGGTTATAAGGGAAAATAATAGCATTCTGAATACAGAATGCTTAGTACAAGGTCAATTGAGGGTTAAAAAAAAAATAAAAGAAATTAACTCACCTTGTCCTCTTCATCGCGCAGTTCCCGGTCTCTTCTGATGAGCTGTCGGCTAAAGGACCTTTGGTGACGTCAGATCACATGCTCCAATCACATGGTACATCACCATGGTGATGTACCATGTGATTGGAGCATGTGATCTGACGTCACCAAAGGTCCTTTAGCCGACAGCTCATCAGAAGAGACCGGGAACTGCGCGATGAAGAGGACAAGGTGAGTTAATTTCTTTTATTTTTTTTTAACCCTCAATTGACCTTGTACTAAGCATTCTGTATTCAGAATGCTATTATTTTCCCTTATAACCATGTTATAAGGGAAAATAATACAATCTACACTACAACTAACCCAAACCTGAACTTCTGTGAAGAAGTTCGGGTCTGGGTACCACAGTCGGTTTTTATCACGCGAGTGCAAAACACATTGCACCCGCGTGATAAAAACTGAACATCGGAACGCAATCGCAGTCAAAACTGACTGCAATTGCGTACCTAATCGCGCGGGTTTGCCGCAATACACCGGGACGCATCCGGACCTAATCCGGACACGCCCGTGTGAACCCAGCCTAAGTGTTGCTGAGTGCATGGAAATGGCAGCTCAATGCAACAGACAGATGAGCGCACATATTATTTCTACAGCAGTTTAGTAACATGTGCTTATTGAATTCTCATGCACAAAGATGCCCATAGCCTTTAAAATCCGTGGGTATGTGTGCAGTCCATGAAAAATGAGGGCAGCATACGTCACTGAAAAATGGAAATGTGAATGGGGCCTAAAAAAAAAAGCAATTCTTGTGTGCAAAATAGGACATCTGCATGATGTCTGTTTTTTGGAGACCCACAGAAATGAATGGGTCCATGTGTGATCCCCAAAAAATGGGGATCGGACATGGACCAAAAATACGGTCATGTGTATGAGGTCTAAGACAGTGGTTGACAAGAGGGTTAGATTAGAAGCAAGCAAAACCATTGCCTAAAAGAGTTCAGTTTCTTATTCTTTACTCCCTCTATTCACGCCTGCCAACTGAGTCTGCCAAAAATCTACTGCTGTATGAATGCTAGCTGAATTATTATGTATATGTATGGCTGTAATTGTGCACGAGTGACAGTGAAAGCAAGTGTCACCGTAATAGTTGTCATTTCTCTAAGTGCATAGTAACGAAAACACCTCAGTGAGTGCCGGAAAGTGTAAGCAGGGGTGGCAGAAAGGGACAAATTGATAAAAAATATGCATGTAAACAGTGAGAGAGGTGAAGAGTGCAATATCAGCCAAGACAAAAAAAATACTTTTCATAATGCCACCTAAATGTCAGCCAGATTGGGCTTTTAAGGCGCGTTCACACCTGTAGGATTTTAAATATGTGCATGAAAAGGCAATTACTACCTACCAGCTTCAGATTTTAAATTTTTGCCTCTTTGTATTTTAGCAGTCATAGTTTGTTTTTTTTGCATAACATCTTGTTGCATGCAGGACTTTCGTCTCCGCTCAAAAAGCATATTCTGAGCAGACAGCGGTCTATGCGGTCTTTAGCCTCTGTTACGCTCAGTTATCTGCAGAATCCGTTCTCTGGCTCCTCAAAGGAGCCGGAGAACAGAAAGGTGAAATGGTGATGTGAAAGGAGCCTAAATGGGGGGGGGGGGGGGGGGGGGGCGCAACATACAACTTATTGTGTAATCAATATTTGAAAAAAAGAAATTGTGATGCGAACAGAGAAAAAAACAAAAGCTATTTTTGACATTGCTTTTTGTAAATTTTTTCTAAACTGTTCACATTTCACACTAAATGAATCTGGTTAGAATAGTCATGTAGATGCTTTATTTTTTTCTGTAATATACACTACTGTGGCTTTCGGGTGAACTTTATAGAAAACACGATGACGCCTGTGCCTGGTGCTGTGGTCTGAGACCCTTGCAGGCCACGCTGATAACAGTTTTGAATGGTCTGACGTGACATTTGAATGCATCTCACCTCCCTTAAATGTGCCTGGAGTTGTGTGGCATTCATCATCCGGTTCTGCAATGAATCGATCATCAGTGTGGGATGTGGCCAAAGGAGGTCCACTTTTATGCTTTTCTGTGACTCTTCCAGTCTCTCTGTTGCAACCTGATAATGACACTCTGTGGCATTCTAAGCTTAGTGGTCACTTCCGACTGAGAACATCCCACTTGAACCCCCACAATTGCCTCGCCTTGGTCTCATGAGGTCAAAATGTGAACAGCATGATGAGGAGGACTGTTTAAATAACAATTCTAATTGAACCAGGAAATGTATTGGGTGATTCATGGATCAAACACCTGTTGTGAATTTTGCCGTTAAGCTGTATTATATTTTTTCTTGCATCCGTATATATTTTTGCTACATAATATTCCCCCCTAAGAGGTCAAACTTTTTTTGTCCAGTTTTTTACTGCAGTATGCAGGGGAAAACAGCCCTCTAGGGTGACAACAGTCACTGGCTATACAGACTTCACAAGAGAAAACAGACGTATTATACTAACTGCTTCTACCTCCTCCCCAGGGTCAGAGACAGCTGGGGACCCGGCCTGCTCAGGCTTCATTGCAAGAGCAACCAAATGAGGTTGCAGCAGACTCTGCACTTGCACAGATCCCTATCAAAGAGATATTGGGTGCGACACTAAAGTGGTAGTCTCAGTCTTTCTTCAAGAGAAAAACACAAACCCTTATTAAAAGAACAAAAGATACAATCCTCTTTAACACGTCTCGCTGCTACATGTTCTTATTTAGGAAGATAACCTTCCATTATAGGTTCTTGTCCCCACATTGTGTTTCTTCACACCAGCCATTTGTACACTGGATTCTTTCAGCTTTTACATCTGTTACTTTAGTTCTCTACAAGTGACACCTCTATTATTTCAAAGAACTGACAATTATCTAAAACACATTCTGAGATTTAAAAAAAAGCGTAGATTTTGATGAAAAACACAGCTTCTCAGTTATAATGTGACCTTTCATAAGTCTTTTTCATGTGACACCAATTTTAGACAAAACAACTGCGTGCACACTACACAATGAAGCAAAGAAAATAAAGTTGCTAAAATTCCACAAGAACATAAAAAACACTGTATAATATGGTGGCCAAACTGAAAAGATTTTCCAATGCATTTGAAAAGGTTATATTCTTCATAAAGCAAACACAAAATAACAAGCTGAACTTGTTCATTACACAGGCGGAGCGGAGGACTATTTACATGCCAATCGGCAGTCCTTATGGAAAATACACGTGGGAAACATCCAACCATAATCATACATTGCTGGTGCCACAGATCAACTCTTGTGAATAGAATTTAAACTGCATCTATACCAGCAAATAAGAAGACAACAAGTCATCGGCAATGACATCTCAGATCACTTTAGTAGTAGGGCGGGAAGAGGCTTTCCTATCACTTTGGCTGCCACTGGACTCATTCAACCTCTTCCAGTCTCTTCCAGGGAAACAGATAGGAAGCTTGGGAGCGGACAGGGCAAAGCAGTCTCTTCTATATAAAGAGGTGAAATATGTTGACGCAACAAATTACTTATAAATGTAGAAACTTCAATAAACTCTCTTAAAAAGCCCATTTCAAGTTCTGCTTGATAATTATGTTATGATCATAACTACTCCCTTTACAAGTGCCATCAGTTCCACTAAGAAGCCTGCACGGCTATGGGAAGATTTCCGCTTCCACTGCTGCACTGCAGGATCCATTTACAGCAGACTGTTTCCTATAAATGCCAATCTCACCAGGGCTGTTGTGATGCAGAGAAGCAGCAAATAATTTGATTTCCCTTCGGTCCTGACTATCAAGAGTGATTTCAATACTAGGAGTATATGCAATTATTTGAGTAAACAGCCCCAAAATAAGTTCAAGACAAAGCCCCTGCAAAATTATTTTCCAACACATATGGTACAAGCTATACGAGCTGGACTCATTTTCTACTCCGGATCCTACACTGTCTGAAGGCTACAAAGCCTTGTTCGTGAATCTGGGGCGCAGTTGAATGGAGGAGAGATTGGCACATCTAAAAATATTCAGAACTCTTTTTACAGACGAGGTCATTGCAAAATAACAATATAATGACAGTATGCATATTTGCAATTTATTATTCAATTTATCAAAGACCACCATAGTCAAAATGTTTCAATCTTTGTCCATTTGGTTTGTATGAAAAGTATAAACACATTATCAAGACTATTGTGCAGAAAAACATGAGCTGCAAATTAGTCTTTTTGTGAATTACAGGTGGTTAAATATTCAATTACCAGTTATATTAGTTTCTGCAGGTGTGAAATTTCAACACAGGTCAAAGCCAGTCAACCATTGTCTCTCTAAGCCTGGGAACAGTACATCCTTTATTAACAAGTCTTTACCATTTATGTGAAATCCAAATCAGGCTTGCATTGTCACATCTACAAGTTAGGCAGGGCTAAAGAGAATCAGGGAGCCAAACGCAATGAGAACACAATCTTTACAAGGTGAATCACACTAATTTTTGCAAAAAAATAAAATAAAACATATATTATTTTAATTGCATCAGCAAATACATAGTCATCCAGCAAAGATATATTGTGACAAACAATAAATCCCGACATAAAACGGAAGTGGATAACAATACCGATGAGATTAACCTCTTAGTGACCAGCCTGTTTTGGGCCTTACTGACCAAGCTTTCTTCTTCCTTTTTCATCGTCGTGTTCCAAGAGACATATTTTTTTTTTTTTTCCATCTAAATAGTTTTATGAGGGCTTGTTTTTTGCACAGGACAAGTTTACATATAGTTTATTTTACGTTTTACTACTTTTCTTTGCAATAAAAGCCCCTTTTTTTTTTTAAGAAAAAAATGTTTTTGCATTCCCGCTTTCCAAGACCGATAACTTTATTTTTTTTCTTTCTATGGAGTTGTGTGAGGGCTTGGTTTTTGCGGGACAAACTTGTAATTGGAGTAAATGGCACTTTTTGATCGGTGGCAACTAAGAATAAATTAGCAATTCTGTCTTTTTTTTTTTTTTTACAGCGTTCATAGTAGGGGGTTAATTTCATTATATTTATGTAGTCTAGGTCGTTACGGATTACCATTTAATAGTTCCACAAGGGAACTATAACAGACAATATTTTGATTGATTTTAAAATGCAATTCATTATCCTTATAGTGAATTGAATGTTAATGTCAGTGCTATTCTGACATTGACCAGCAGGTTGCATCAGAGAGGTGCAGCCTGCTGGAAATTACTCAAGGCTGGTCTGGGGCCTATATCAGACTCCTGCCAGCCTTCACACACATCGGCACCCCGCAATCTCATTTGCAGGGTGCTGATGGGAGACAGAGGGAGTCCACTTCCTCTGTCAGCACTTTACTTGCGGCGGGCGCCATTGCCCGCGGCATGTTAAGTGTTAAATAGCCCCGGATAGGCACTCCTGCAGAACCTGGTTATTACAGCAAGGCCGCGGCTCTCATACGAGAGCCAGGTATTCGCTCCCCACTGCACGGGGGACCCGTGCAGCGCTTAGACTGGGCTGCCGTAAAAAAGCAGCGGCCCAGAGTAAGGCCCCCTTAGTGACTGCCGTAAAAAGGCGAACGGGTGGTCACTAAGTGGTTAATAAAACACATAGAACAACCATCCCAAAAGCCAGAGAAATTATAGCATATTTCAGAACCCAGTTTCAGGTCTCTATATTTGAAGGATTCCATGGGGTCTGAGATTTGCCCAGGCAGGAAATGGGTCACAATAAACTGCTTCCATGACAGTATGCTTAGATCTCTCAGCCTCAGTTTAGTCAAGATGCATAAAATGTTTCACTTGTGATATAACATCAGTGATTGCAGGCATAGGTGGCTATCCATTTATTCAAGAGACATCTCAATGCCACCAACAAAGCCCGGGGAGAGGGGTAAGTATAATTTATATGAGGGCCCCGGGCATTGGGGGCATGTTTTAGACTTTGGATAACCCCTTTAACTCTGTGACACAACGGCTCAATATTTTTAACAAAGGCTAAATTAAAAAAATTATTTTTATCTAAAAATGAATAAAATGCAATTAAACAAAAATTGCCTCCAAAAGGTGTACATAGCCTTTAATATCCTCCTTACTCACCCTTATGCCTTCGAATAAAGAGGAATCTTCTTGGCAACGAGCTAAAGGTTCTACAGCAACCCAGATTTAACCCTATTAAGCTAGCTGACATTAGCGATGTCCTGATTGACAGGGCCAGGCAGCGCTCGCATTTGTCTGCCAGCCCTGTTGCTCTGGTGAAATCTGGCAGCCTGCAAGTGTCTTTCCCTCACCTCGCCTGCGCCGAATGCTGAACAGCGCAAGATTTCAACAGAGCACAGGGCTGGCAGACAGATGCAAGCGCTGCCTGGCCCTTTTAATCAGGACTTGGAGGGAGACGACAAAGGTGGGAGAACGGAGCCTCTAGGAACAGGAACAATGCCCCAGAGGCTAAGAGGCTAATTACCAATGCCCCAGAGGTTAATTAACTTATTAGAAAAGTTTGATTTCTTGCGTAACGGGGGCATAGACAAAAGTAGGAATAGGCTAGTTATTAGACATCGCTTATGTCAGCTAGCTTAATAGGGTTAAATCTGGTGACAGAAACTCTTTAAAGGCATGCGCAGACCAGGAAGCTGGATCAGTTTTTCCGGAACACTTGGTACCGGATCCGGCATTAATACATATCAATGTAAATTAATGCCGGATCCGTCATTTCAGCAAGTGTTTCAGAATTTTGGCCGGAGAAAATACCGCAGCATGTGCGGTATTTTCTCCAACCAAATACCGTGAAAGGGACGGAACTGAAGACTTCCTGATGCATGCTGAACGGAATGGTTTCCATTCAGAATGCAGTAAGACAAAACTGAAGCGTTTTTTTTTCCCCCCGGTATTGAGCCCCTATGACGGAACTCCATACCGGAAGACTTTAACGCTAGCGTGAAAGTAGCCTGTAGACATTATAAATGCTGAACTCACCAGCAGCAACAGATATCTTAAGATGTTGCCATCAGCCAAGGTCATCAATAGTATGGGAGTTAACCGTTGTTGAGGAAGGGTTGAGACGTATGCATATATATATCCATACATGCATGCAAATACGTGCATGCATGTGTGATATATATGCATGCACTGACTGCCACATCATAGGATGATGTGCGCAGGTGTGCCCAGCATCTGTGCACGTCTGCCCCTAGTGGTCCACAGGGACTCATTGTGGCCCCTGTGGAAAATATGTGCCCCCAAATAAGTGTAAGTGTATATATATATATATATATATATATATATATATATTTATTATCAACAGTTCATCCCCCATGTTTAGAGTAAAACTTGTGCTGACAGCCTGTAGGATAACAGCTGATTAGTATCTAGTCCTCTTTTGTTCAGGCCCCAAACCATCAGACTCTCTGGCACCGTTTGTCAGGGGGCTTTCTAACCAAAGACATCATAAACCTGTTTTCCACACCTCTGCCCCATGGCTAAACTCCATGCCCTTACTCCCAGCATTTTGGGACTAGGGTGGAGGACTCTGGGGATTTGAGGAAGGCACACTATGATGTCACATGTCTGATGAGGGGGGAGGTGGGCTGTTTCTGAGGCTGATATAGGAGCCTCAGAAAATATTTAAGAAGTCTAATGTGGATAGAAACCTTAATTAAATACACAACTGAAATAGATGCTGCTCAAGATTGTCTCATGGAGAGCCTGATTTACCCCACAAAAAGGGGACAGATATACTACTGCACTCACAACCCCGGATATTATGACCTTGTGACAAGTCCTGTTATAATTGGGTAGGAGCAGTTCCAGGACTTAGAAAGGATTCACAGCCACTCTCAATCCTCATTGTTCCCTGGATTGGGGAATCATCATCCTGGTGTCGTCTCGGTGAGGCGAAGACCAATCGTATGAACCTGGATGAGAGCCCTACAAAGTAATTGTTGGTCCATGTGGGTAATCCGTATCCTTTAAATCCATGGCTATTACTGCTTCTGATGAAGATAAATAAGTCGCAGTGGAGCCATCTGGGTTGAAGAGCTTGAAAACCACTGAGTAAAGGAGCGCAAAATGCATAGGAAGCAAATTGTCGACAATGCTTTACACTTACAGATAACTTTCAGAGAAAAATCTCTAAAGATCAGGACTCTAATCAGGGGGGGCATCTCTTGCGACTTTTGAAGGCCCTTAGGCCCCTTTCACATGGGCGAGATTTCCGCGCGGATGCAATGCGTGAGGTGAACGCATTGCACCCGCACTGAATCCAGACCCATTCATTTCTATGGGCCTGTGCACATGAGCGGTGATTTTCACGCACCACTTGTGCGTTGCGTGAAAATCGCAGCATGCTCTATATTATGCGTTTTTCACGCAACGCAGGCCCCATAGAAGTGAATGGGGCTGAGTGAAAATCGCAAGCAAGTGCGGATGCTGCGCGATTTTCACGCACGGTTGCTAGGAGACGATCGGGATGGGGACCCGATCATTATAGTTTCCCCTTATAACATGGTTATAAGGGAAAATAATAGCATTCTTAATACAGAATGTATAGTACTATAGGGCTGGAGGGGGTTAAAAATAAATCAAATTAAATGTAACTCGCCTTAATCCACTTGTTCGCGCAGCCCGGCTACACCTATGTCTTCATCTTTGCTGTGCACAGGAAAAGGACCTGTGGTGCAGTCACTGCGCTCGTCACATGGTCCGTCACATGATCCATCACCATGGTGATGGATCATTTGATGGACCATGTGATGAGCGCAGTGACGTCATCACAGGTCCTATTCCTACTGCACAGCAAAGATGAAGACATAAGAGAAGCCGGGCTGCGCGAACAAGTGGATTAAGACGAGTTAAATTTATTAAAAATTTTAACCCCTCCAGCCCTATTGTACTATGCATTCTGCATTAAGAATGCTATTATTTTCCCTTACAACCATGTTATAAGGGAAAATAATCAAATCTACACACCTAACCCAAACCCGAACTTCTGTCAAGAAGTCCGGGTTCGGGTCTGGGTACCAAACATGCCGATTTTCCTAACGCGCTTGCAAAACGCATTACAATGTTTTGCACTCTCGCAGAAAAATCGTGCATTTTCCGCACTACTCTAGGGAGCCCTAGAGTTTGAGGGAGTACACTCTCACAGATGCAATGGTTTCAGGTACAACGACAATTCTCAGGTTGTTTCGGTGAGACCAAGTCCTCTACCTTCTCCCAAAGTTGCTTATTTTCCTCCGACACTTGCTGTAGCTTTGGGAGGACAGACTCCATTGAAGATATTAGCTGGTCAAAAAGTGAGTGGTGTGAAAAGCAAATAGGACTAGCGAGATGGGGCAATAGCTGGATAAAAATAAAGGGTCATGGTAATGCTTCTCTGAGGAGGGGTGTGACGGTAGAGAATTTAAAAGTAAAAACATATCAAAAGTTCTCTGGGGGACTCTGAAACTTTTTTTTTTTTGTATTTGCACTTTTTTGTTACTGGGGCATTCTAAGGAGCTCCAGTTACATGGAAAACAGCACTCTGTGCTATAAGGGCATTGTACAAGGCAAAGTTAATCAGGGTCTGCTAAAACCATCTAGCTTTGCTCTGATCACGACACTAGACAATCATTAGATCCAATAGAGCAGGGATAGGGAACCTCAGGCCCGAGGGCCATATGCGGCCCGAGGGACCATTTCATGTGGCCCCCCAGCCCCCTGCCAGAACAGATTGTGAAAATGCTAATGACCGCTTAGGCTGGGGGGCCTATTGTGGGTCTGATCTGAGGCTAGGGCGCCTATTGGGGGTCTCCGCTGAGACTGGGGGGTCTGATCTTAGTCTGGGGGAATCTGAGGTTGGGGGTGTGATCTGAGGCTGGGGGTCTGATCTAAGGCTGGGGAGGGTCTGATCTGAGACTGATGTAGGCTGGGGGGTCTGATAGGAGGCTGATGGAGGTGGGGGGCAGATCTGAGGCTGAGAAAGGGACAAAGGCCTGCAGTGGCAGGGAGAGTGAAAGCTGGGTGAACCCCTCTGGGTTTAGCTTGGCTGCCATTAATGCCAAATAAAGAACTAAATATAGAACATTCTCAACTTAAAAATTAGACTGCTATATGTGGTCAAAATGGCACAATTTCTTAAACTTACACCTAAGTCACTTATATTTTTGACCAAATATAGCAGTCAAATTTTTAGGTTGAGAATTTTGTATGGCCCCCGAACGAGGTTACAAATATCCAAATGGCCCTCGGCAGCAAAAAGGATCTCCACCCCTGCAATAGAGGAAGAGGCATAGCCACTTCCTCCATGCACTGCCTTGCGTTGAATGAGCACAGTAGAAGGCAGAAGCAGGTAATAAACCACTTCTGTCCTCACCCCCAGGTCTCCAGCTGTCACCGTCAGCTGGGGACCCAACCTGCTCCTGTTACAGTGCTGGAGCAGTAATCCAGCGCTGTACAGTGCTGTGATCAGCTGAGTTTGTGCTGGAGGTCTTGTGGGGGGCCGCAAACCTTGGTTCTGAGGGTCACAGATTGTTTATCCCTGCGCTAGAGGGAACATACGCAGCACTAAATTCATATATGAGGCTTTTCCATGGAAATAAAATGCTTCCTTAATATGCAGAGCATGTCCAATAAGCAGCAGTCTGGACGGGAATGTAGCTTTTCATTTGCTAGAAGCCAGAGTTCACTCATTTTTTTAAGTCGTCTATTACAATATTAATGTAGAATACTTCTGACAGACTAGTAAAACTTGTAAGGAGGTTTCATGAGAAAAATCATATTTGGAAATTTGTTCAGATAAGTTCAAGACTAAACAGAAAATCCTTCAAATATTGATAGAACAGAACTGCCAATGTTTTATCCTACATGGATGGTTTGCCAAGGAAACCGTATAAACAAAATTCATCAAACAAGATACACATGGTAGTTAAAACTTACATTAAGGAAGCTATCTGTTTCCGGGAGGAAAACGGAAAACACAGGGGATCAGCGTGAATATATTTTATTTTTTGTTGTTCAGCATTGATAGCCGGCGGATGCAGCGCTGCAACTTTGATTGTCCCAGTGGGGATCTGTTCAACCAGATGTAGTGGTAACATCTCATTAACAACACATGGCCACTGCAGCCAATCACTAGCATTACAGCAGCCAGAGTCAGGCCGGGAGAACTGGAAGTACTGATCCGTTTTAGGTTGATCCTGGTGCTGTCTCTTTAGCTTCTTAAGCACATAGCGCAGGCTGTTTAACCATCTCCCGTCACACTAACGCCGAAAGGCATCAGTGCGGCGGCTCTCCCAGGTCACGCTAACGCCGAAAGGCGTCATCTCGCGTGAGCCGAGATTTCCTGTGAACGCACGCTCACAGGAGCATGCGTTCACAGGATCGCAAGGTAATTGAGTTGATCTACAGCCTGCCAGCGGCGATCATTCGCTGGCAGGCTGTAGATGCGATATTTTTTTTTAACCCCAGAAAGGTATATTAGACGCTGTTTTGTTAACAGCGTCTGATATACCTGCTACCTGGTCCTCTGGTGGTCCCTTTTGCTTGGATCGACCACCAGAGGACAGGCAGCTCTGTAAGTAGCACCAAGCACCACACTACACTACACACACCCCCGTCACTTATTAACCCCTGATCACCCCATATAGACTCCCTGATCACCCCCCTGTCATTGATCACCCCCCTGTAAGGCTCCATTTAGACGTCCGTATGTGTTTTACGGATCCTCAAAACACGGACACCGGCAATGTGCTTTCCGGATTTTGCGGATCTGCACATTGCCAGAACTATATAGAAAATGCCTTTTCTTGTAGTTGGGGCAGGCAGAAAACGAGGAGAAATCTGTACTATTTTGGTGATCCCCCAAAAAATAACACCCAGTACTGGTTCTTCATACTTGTTCTATCCCGAGTATAGGTCATCAATCTTCCAAACCCAGAAAACCCCTTTAAACATCTACTGTCTGGATTGGTATATAAACTGGTGTATATTCCATTAAAAGGGATGGCTGTAATTAGAAAAAGGGGCCCTTTGCCCATGAATCAGAGACACTATTGCGCACAGACTGTATCAGATATTGCAAGTAAAAGTGGCCGAGATGCAATATCAGATGCACATCTTTTTCCTACTCCTTGGCAATATACTGTAAATGCCTACATAATAAGTGAGAATATCAGTATTCTGAAGCCTATTTTGAACGCATAGCCAAAATAGCTATGATATGCCTCAGATTCATAATTGCAAAGCCACTAAACTTAAATGGTACGTGGTTAATGTTCTGGAATATAACATTTTGCTGCTCAACTGAGAACTTATCCTGTAGAGCTATAAATTATTTGGCTGCAACTGTAACAACCAATCTGTACACTGGTTGTGTGGATCGTAATGAAAAATGCATATAAGTCTGTGGATCTTCTTCCCCTTCACCTTTTTTCCACTCCGCAGAAATATCTAATAGAAATATAACACCAAGTGGCTGAATAACTTAGGGACACGCTGAATTCAGCAATTTTTTTTGTTTGTTTTCAAGGACATTTCTATCATTTTTGATCATTTCTATGCAAGTCAGTTTCTGGGCGGCAAACAGTTTGGGACAGAGGCCAGGCTCCCATATGCCTATTTCCTATAATGGAAATATGAAATGTTTTTTAGCTAACAAAGCACATTTTAAGTAAACAATGTAGACGGTCAAATTCATCACTCATCTTTATGCTTCAGGAAGCCATGCCATTCACAGCAACCAGCACAAACTCTACTGTAATGGAGAAAGTCACTATGTACCAGGAGCTCCCATTCTAGTAGACTTGAGCTGTCCTTGTGTTACATGGACGTCCTTTTGTTGTGACCAGTCACAAACATTAAACAGCAGCTATTCAAATGAATGGCTGTCCACGTAACAATCCGATATTCCAGGTCTACAAGAGTGGTCACATATAATACAAATACACCCATCAATGACCATGCTGACAACATGCGGTAAATTGGAAGCCTTGGAACACGTGTAAGGTCGATAATAATTGTGAGTACTTCATGAATATTGTTTTATCATGTCTACAAAAACTGCACGGAAGGCCGAAAAAAAATCGAGAGGCCGAAAAAATCGTGAGTACTCTACGAACTTTGCTCTATTGTGCCCATACTAAATCTTTGGCATTAGAAAGTCCGCATGAATAATATATATGAACTTACGCATCATAAAATCGCGAGCACCTCATAAATACTGTCACACTGTGTCTATATCGAATGTTTTGAATAAGAAGGTTCGCATAAACGCAATACGCGAACATGCGATATACTTCTGAATATAAGACTGGCCGTTTAAATAAATGTGTACACTGAACTTTCAATTCGGCAAGTTTTCAAGCCATTACAACAGAATTGTGTAGCCTTTTGAAAGTTATCCAGCTACCTCTGCTTGCCTTAAAGGGGCCATACCCCTGTTTGCCTTAAAGGAGCCATTCACATTTTTAACATTTGATTAGCCATTAGTCATATATGTGAATTAACGTTTTCTATATATGAGTCTCAGGACTAATGTATGTATAATGTTTTAAATATTGAGCATTGGCCAATACATATTGTGTTATTGTATGTATAGGGAATTTTAAACCAATACATTTTAATACTGTTGCATCTGCGTGACCCCCGTATTTGTGAGCGCCAATCTAATTATCCAATACATTTTATCTGGTAAACGGGGGTTTAAACCAGATTGTGCACCTAACCAGACTTTCTTATATTCAGTAGAGCCATCCTTATCTGATTAACATTCCTGTAGTCGTTCGTTCCCAACAATCTGCCCGTGTAAAGGAGCAATTGATCGCGTTTCGCTCGTTCATCGGGTGAAACGGTCATTAGTTCTTGCAAGTCAATTATCGTTTCTGGGCAGTAGATCATGCGGTCTAAACATCACTCTGCTGCCCAGAAATGATGTGTATGAAGACAAGACTCTCTCTAAGGCTACATTCACACGACCGTATATGTTTTGCAGTCCGCAAATTGTGGATCCACAAAATACGGATACCGGCGGTGTGAATTTAACCAGCCCAATCACAGAAATGCCTACTCTTGTCCGCTACTGCAAACAAGAATAGGACATGCTCAATTTTTTGGTGTATGTTGTCGGCATCTTTTGCGGCCCCATTGAAATGAATGGGTCCGCACCCGTTCTGCAAAATTGCAGAAGCGATGTGGACCCAAAAATACAGTCGTATAAATGCACCCTTACTGTAGAGGTTATTGCTGTATGTAAATACAGCCCTTCACCTTCCATCAACAAGCAGCCGAGTGTCGGGAAGGAAAGCTTCTTCATAATCGGCTTCTTGCCCCGTCTAAATCCACCTTGAAGGCTCATGCACACCACCATTGTTGTTTTGCGGTCCGCAAATTGCGGATCAGCAAAACGCGGATACCGGCCGTGTGGTTTCTGCATCTTGCGGAACAGAACAGATGGCCCCTAATAGAACAGTTCTATCCTTGTCCGTATTGTGGACAATAATAGGACATGTTTTTATTTTTTTGCATTACGGTCTTGTGGACATAGAACACACACTGAGTCACTTAGTTTATTTTTGCAGCCCCACTGAAATGAATGGTTCCACTTACGGCCTGCAAAAAAAAAATAGAACGGACAAGAACAAAAAATACCCCTGTGTGCTTAAGCGCCTAACACTGAGTGAAACCCAGCAGCTGCACAAACCTTCTGACAACCGATAGCTCTTCTCTATACCGTTCCACTGCAACAATCAACAGCAGTGATTCAAGGGCTAGGTAAAGGGCATTTTCGACACAATGTAAACAAAACTGTTTCCATGAATTGATTGACAGCAGAGATTTTAAAAACCACAATTGAAACACAATCGGTAAAAAGAAAAAGTGTCAAAAATGTGGCACTGAACATAACATGGGATATAGAATATTCCTGGCTGCAAGAGCTGAAATTTTTTCCACTTTATAAGACGCACTCCCCAGCCCCCCCCCCCCCCCCCCCCCCAAAAAAAGTGTGTGTGTGGGGGGGGGGGGGGGGGAATGGCTGTGCGTCTTATAAAGAGAATACTAGTGAGCGCTTCATTATGGAAGCACTCACTAGTATGCTTTAGGTGCTGGGAGCAGGGAGCGAAGTGCTGCAAGCGCTTGTAATACTCACCCTCACGGTCTTCATTCCTGGGGCCGGCGCTGCACTGTCCTGAAAGCGTACAGCGTTGGGACATAGTGCGCGCACTATGACCCGACACTGCACACAGTCAGGTGACAGAGCAGTGCAGGCCGGGAAGACAGGGGAGCGCGACTTCTGCTGGAGGAGGAGAGGAGCAGTGGCGCAGGACAGGTAAGAGATGATTTTTATTTTAATCTGATTTGAGGTCTGATGGGGGTCTCACTATGTGGGCTGATATAAGGTCTGACATGAAGGGCTGATATGATGTCCTGATAAGGGGGTCAGATGTGATGTCCTGATATTTATGAGGGCCTGATCTGATGTCCTGATATTTATGGGGGCCTGATCTGATGTCCTGGTATTTATGGGGGCCAGATCTGATGTCCTGGTATTTATGGGGGCCTGATCTGATGTCCTGGTATTTATGGGGGCCTGATCTGATGTCCTGGTATGTATGGGGGCCTGATCTGATGTCCTGGTATGTATGGGGGCCTGATCTGATGTCCTGGTATGTATGGGGGCCTGATCTGATGTCCTGATATTTATGGGGGCCTGATCTGATGTCCTGATATTTATGGGGGCCTGATCTGATGTCCTGATATTTATAGGGGCCTGATCTGATGTCCTGATATTTATAGGGGCCTGATCTGATGTCCTGATATTTATGGGGGCCTGATCTGATGTCTTGATATTTATAGGGGCTTGATCTGATGTCCTGATATTTATGGGGGCCTGAACTGATGTGCTAATATTCTAATATTTATGGGGGCCTGATCTGATGTCCTGAAATTTATGGAGGTCTGATCTGATGTCTTGATATTTATGGGGTCTGATCTGAGGATCCAATATGAGGTCTGATGAAAAATATTTTTTTCTTATTTTCCTCCTCTTAAACCTGAGGTGAGTCTTATAAAGCGAAAAATACAGTATAATTCTCAGAAAGAATACATTTTGCTGGTAACGTGATGAACCTTAATTGTGTGGATGCTGCACTTATAATAATGAAATACAACACTGAAGCATAAAAAAAAGATTTACAGGACTGTAAGTATATTAGACAAGATTAGAAGGGAAGTTGTAGTCTTAAGTGAATATCTGACCTTCCCACCTTATGCATTTTATAGTCATAAACTTACACAGCCAATATGATAATGGGAATGAAAACAACAGAATCAAATTGCCATGTGAAGAAAGTAATGATGGAATCTATATTTAACATCCAAACCTACTCTGAAAAATGAAAGGCGAGCAACTAAATCAATCTTCCTTCACACCAGTTTTGATAAATCTTCCCAAATTTTTCTTCTACTAATAGAATTCTTCCCAAACAGTCCATGCATGCAATAAATTTTATAACAGGCCAACGATCGATTTATCGGACTGGGCTTGATACGATGATGTGGGGAGATTTATTAGAGTATCTTCACACGTCATATTTTCTGTGGCGGACTCTCAGATTTCCATTAATGTGCTGAGCTTTGCAGTTTGCACAGCCGCAGATCCGCATGAGGCTTAGCCCCACTCTCCAGCTGAAATAAGTGACATGCCACTTTATTTCGGGAAATTATCCTTCGGCATGTGAATGTGCTTGCAATAAAAAATAAATAAAATTCACACGCAAATTTTGGCAAGGAATATGTGTGGCAAAATGTGCATGAAATTACGTCAAGCCTTAAAAGTGATGTCTTGTGGGCCTTCACGGAGCCCAACTCCCCATTGTATAATCCACAAGTGGAAAATATACAGAATTTTTTGTCAGTGAGTTTTTTGGGGTGAATACTAATGAGCACTTCCATTATGGAAGCACTTATTAGTACATGAGGACCGGGAAGGGGCGAATGCAGTGCTCCCCTGGCTCTGTACTCACCGATTCCTGGTCTTCCCAGGCCGCTCGCTGTGCCGTTACAGCTCACTGTGCAAGGATGTTAGCGTGCTGTAACCTTATGTTGTGAGGGTCACAGCACAACGCATGGCAGGAAGAACAAGAAGGGAGCTGGATGACAGGAGAGGCGGCGGTGTTCGGAGCAGGAGAGGTACGTTCAATTTTATTTTCTCTGCTCTGTGCATGGGGTCATTCACATTGTGGCTCTGATCTGAGGTACGATTGGGGGTTATTCACATAGGTGTTCTGATCTGAGGTCTGATTGGGGGTTATTCACATAGGTGTTCTGATCTGAGGTCTGATTGGGGGTCATTCACATAGGTGTTCTGATCTGAGGTCTGATTGGGGGTCATTCACAATGGTGGTCTGATCTGAGGTCTGATTGGGGGTCATTCACAATGGTGGTCTGATCTGAGGTCTGATTGGGGGTTATTCACATTGGTGGTCTGATCTGAGGTCTGATTAGGGGTCATTCCAATGAGGGGTCTGTTCTGAGGTCTGAATGGGAGTCTTTTCACATTGGGGGTCTGATTGCAGGTCTTATGAGCACTAAGGGTCTGAGCTGAAGTCTGAATGAAGTCTTATTAACATTATTTGTTTATTTGGCTGCAGCAGTAATATGACATTTTCTGCAAACAATCATGGTATTTTGATTGCATACTTAAAGGGATTTACCACTTAAATAAAATATTTCCTAAATGCCCCTAAACTGCTTGCTATGACCAGGGGTGGACTGGATGCTTCAAGTGGGACTGGAAAAGAACTAAAAGGACCCCATATTGTAGGTGAACCCAAATTGCCAGGAGATGGGGAAACACAAGTAGGCAAGGATAACACAAGTAGACAGGACCGGCAATACTGTAGTGCAGCACAAAATACTGCCCTAGCAGAGTCCTGAGGACAGTGTTACAGCTGAATTCAGGAAGCCACCTGTGGCCGGCAGCCAAGTGCATAAGTATCTGATGCTCCTAGCATGAATTACTACTGAGAGCATGAGATTATTATGTATCCAGCTGGTGGCCATGATGAGGGCTCAGGCAGCCCTCTGGGCAACAGAGCTCCGTGAGCAGAGCGGCTCTCTGAAACAGCTGATCGATGTCACATGATGTATTGACGTCACGGACATGTGATATTGGACCATAATGTGATACCTTGGTGTGACTGACGGTCTCACCAATTGGAATAGAGGGTATAATTACAGAGCTAGACATGTGCTTTTGAAACAAGGAGGTGCTGAGCACATTTGAGATCAACCCGTCTGTCTGCCCATTCTCACGGTGGTATGTAAATATTATTCTGAGATGATTGGTTGGGTAATGTGGCAATCATGTATTTCGATAGGAGATTGGCCTTTACACCATTGTTGTTTATATCAATCACATCTCTGACTTTGATTGGTTAATAAGTGAATTTCATGTCATTTCCTAGTACTGTATAGGTTTGCAATATTTACTCTATTATGTATTAAAAAGACTATGGATTAGTTGAAACGTTGCACTATTTTTGCACTTTGTACCTGTATTGTACCATTTTCTAATAAAAGAAACCATGAAGGATATGCTGCTGACTTCTTTGTTTTTGAGGATAGGTCATCATGATCTTTTCCAGGATAACCCCTTTAAGGGGTGTTTAGGAAATATGTTTATAAGGTGGCCAACCCCTTTAAAAGTGCACCAATGTTACCTGCAGCATCGACAATAGTGTGTTAGGAAAAAGGCATGCTCATCCCTGAAATACACCAAACTGTACAAAAATAGTAAACCCAAAAACTTTTTGACTTATTCTATGGCAATCACCCTCAGTCTGAAGTTCTGAACTGGCCACAGTAATGTCACCTGACCACGCCTAATGCTTATAGGGCACATTGGTATTTTGTCTATAGTGGCAGCCTTTGGACCATGAGGTCTCTTGATGCTACATCTATAAGGTTTGCAATGTCACTGTATCCTAACCCTGCTTAAAAATGTCTGGATGCTGAGAAGTCCTTTTAGGACACTGTCCTATATAAACTCTATTATTTCTGCCCTGGCAGATTCCATATGCCAAAGGGCAGCGCAGTCATGTTACTATATCACATCATACAAATGTTGTGGTGATGGGTTTTTAGAATGAGGGACTGGGGCAGAATCAATCCAGATGTCATACTTGTCCTAACGTAGAAGCCATTTTTGGTATAGTGTCACAACAACTCTAAGAATACTTTTAAGAACACGTGAACACTACAATTTCCAATGATTTCACTGTGACCATTCCTGCTTGTAAGGTGAAAGGCAGCAGCTGGATCGGGCACTTGTACAGCGGTTCTTATCTGCGTGCCCCAGCCTCACCAGGGCCGTGATCTTGTATTGTAATTATGTAAGTGAATTCCTGCAGAGCGTTTGAAGCTATTAAACCGACACCTTTACAGAGAAGTAGCTGGCTATTCATTAATCAAAACCTCCGATCACCAGATAGCTCGCAATTACAGCATTTAATGAATAGCGCCAACCTCTAAGAATGCTTCAAAATCTGAACGTTGTAACACGCACAGGTATGAAGTGGCCACTTTCCCAATCACCTTGCAGGGCAGAGCTATTATACCAGGCCTGGATTCACACAATGCCGCTATGACAGATAACATCCCCTGGCGACATGTCAACTGTTTCCAGACAATGCTGGATAATTGTCTCGCATAAATTACAACTGCTGAAGAAAACAAAAATCTGCAGGATTCTTCAGCTGCTCCTTGCTTTTTATTTTTATAATTTTACAGAAAGGCTGTCATCCACAGATTTAGAGCAATATCTTTCTCCAAAAACAGCAGCCCATTATTAAGGGGTGAAAAAAATATCAAAAGGATAATAATTGAAAGGGGACATCGGGTGTTGTGTCATCGATACATAAGAGAAGAAGTCCGTAATCTAAGACTTCTACTTCTTACCAGAATGACAGGGCCCTTTTGGCACTGCTCAAACATTACGGCTACTGAAAACTTGACTCCCGACATGGCTATTGAAATCAATAACGGCACGCTGAGGATGTCACGCCATATTTGCAATAACTAAATTGGTTTTAGCCGGAATTCATTGATACAATGAATCTTCTCACAGTTACCTATGATGATTTGCCCTTGAAGCACAAAAAGTATGAACACAGTGAATAAGTGAGGCAGATGTTACCTGCGGATTTTATCTGGGGACTGCACTGACAAAATCCACCGTAGATTACAGCACTAGGCAGAAAATTGACCCGTCGTGTGGCTGTTGAAATCTGCCATAAATTTCACAAGGTAGACAGCAGCCCTTTTTTCCCCCTCACCCACAACAGCACCACGAGAGAGAGGCTCCACCCCCACAGACAGGAAACCTGAAGTACAAAAACGCGGAGGCTCTCCTCCCACTTCACTATGGTTTCCTGTCTGGAGGGAAGCCTTAAGTTCTCTGTGGCTTCTCCCTTGGGTGCCCCGATTACCTGTGGTCCTGCTATGGAGATGGGGGCATGTCATGCGCCGATGGGCGCTGTGACACAGTGAGGGGTTGTGTCTGGCAAGGCAAGTATTTTCCTCCCAGCACGTGCGGCTGGGCTGGTTTCCAGTCAGGTGAGGTCAAATATCGGACCGGAGTTTAAAGGGACACTGACAGGCCCAATAAGCATAATTATCTATTCATATGCATGCACAGGTCTTCTATTGTGTATTAAAAACAAGTCTAACTCCTATCCACCTTATGAACACTGCAAACTGATGTTTTATAACCTGATGTAATCGGTCTTCTTTCTGCCCGAGGGGCGGCATTTCAGCTTCACTTCTGCCCAGCCAGCCGCACCCCAACTGCCGTTTTGAAGCGCCACCCAGCTCATCAATATTCACTTCGCTGGGCGGCTTCTGCTGTCCCCGACGTTCCGAGACCCCGCGCATGCCCAGTAGAAAGCTATGGGATCTCAGAACGTCGGGGATAGCAGAAGCCGCCCAGCGAAGTGAATATTAATGAGCTGGGCGGCGCTTCAAAACGGCAGTTGGGGTGCGGCTGGCTGGGCACAGGTTATAAAACATCAGTTTGCAGTGTTCATAAGGTGGACAGGAGTTAGACTTATATGTTTTTAATACACAATAGAAGACCTGTGCATGCATATATATACAGGGAGTGCAGAATTATTAGGCAAATTAGTATTTTGACCACATCATCCTCTTTATGCATGTTGTCTTACTCCAAGCTGTATAGGCTCGAAAGCCTACTACCAATTAAGCATATTAGGTGATGTGCATCTGTAATGAGAAGGGGTGTGGTCTAATGACATCAACACCCTATATCAGGTGTGCATAATTATTAGGCAACTTCCTTTCCTTTGGCAAAATGGGTCAAAAGAAGGACTTGACAGGCTCAGAAAAGTCAAAAATAGTGAGATATCTTGCAGAGGGATGCAGCACTCTTAAAATTGCAAAGCTTCTGAAGCGTGATCATCGAACAATCAAGCGTTTCATTCAAAATAGTCAACAGGGTCGCAAGAAGGGTGTGGAAAAACCAAGGCGCAAAATAACTGCCCAAGAACTGAGAAAAGTCAAGCGTGCAGCTGCCAAGATGCCACTTGCCACCAGTTTGGCCATATTTCAGAGCTGCAACATCACTGGAGTGCCCAAAAGCACAAGGTGTGCAATACTCAGAGATATGGCCAAGGTAAGAAAGGCTGAAAGACGACCACCACTGAACAAGACACACAAGCTGAAACGTCAAGACTGGGCCAAGAAATATCTCAAGACTGATTTTTCTAAGGTTTTATGGACTGATAAAATGAGAGTGAGTCTTGATGGGCCAGATGGATGGGCCCGTGGCTGGATTGGTAAAGGGCAGAGAGCTCCAGTCCGACTCAGACGCCAGCAAGGTGGAGGTGGAGTACTGGTTTGGGCTGGTATCATCAAAGATGAGCTTGTGGGGCCTTTTCGGGTTGAGGATGGAGTCAAGCTCAACTCCCAGTCCTACTGCCAGTTTCTGGAAGACACCTTCTTCAAGCAGTGGTACAGGAAGAAGTCTGCATCCTTCAAGAAAAACATGATTTTCATGCAGGACAATGCTCCATCACACGCGTCCAAGTACTCCACAGCGTGGCTGGCAAGAAAGGGTATAAAAGAAGAAAATCTAATGACATGGCCTCCTTGTTCACCTGATCTGAACCCCATTGAGAACCTGTGGTCCATCATCAAATGTGAGATTTACAAGGAGGGAAAACAGTACACCTCTCTGAACAGTGTCTGGGAGGCTGTGGTTGCTGCTGCACGCAATGTTGATGGTGAACAGATCAAAACACTGACAGAATCAATGGATGGCAGGCTTTTGAGTGTCCTTGCAAAGAAAGGTGGCTATATTGGTCACTGATTTGTTTTTGAATGTCAGAAATGTATATTTGTGAATGTTGAGATGTTATATTGGTTTCACTGGTAAAAATAAATAATTGAAATGGGTATATATTTGTTTTTTGTTAAGTTGCCTAATAATTATGCACAGTAATAGTCACCTGCACACACAGATATCCCCCTAAAATAGCTAAAACTAAAAACAAACTAAAAACTACTTCCAAAAATATTCAGCTTTGATATTAATGAGTTTTTTGGGTTCATTGAGAACATGGTTGTTGTTCAATAATAAAATTAATCCTCAAAAATACAACTTGCCTAATAATTCTGCACTCCCTGTAGATAATTATGCTTATTGGGCCTGTCAGTGTCCCTTTAAGTGCCTTCCGGGATTTGGCATTACCTGGCTGTCCTTAAAGTATAACTGTCATATATATTTTTTTTTTTTGGAGTATTGGATTGTGGTGATTAATATCTCCTTGGTGGCCCCATTTAAACTTTTCACTGTGTACTCAATTACCCCTTAATTCCACAGTTTTGTTCCGTGTACTACCTACTTTTACCTGTGCTTAAAATCAGGTTGCTAGGCAGGGTCCGTCTATGTGTTGAAGGACGGAGGACGCAGAAGCACGCAGCGTGCAAGGTCACATTCCTGACAGCCAGGGACTGTAAGTAAATGATTAAAGCCAGGTCCTCCCCAGCAGCTGATAACAGTGCCTGGGCTGTGTGCACTTCTCCCTGTCCCTGCGCTTGGCAGACGCTCCCTCACTCAGCAGAGCTGGACAATGCAGAGTTGAAGCAGCGCAGACCAGGGAAGGGAGATCTGCCATCTGCTCAGTGTATAAATGAAAGCAACATGTGGTAAGAGGACCCCTTTGTGCTGCAGGAGATTAACCCTTTAGGGGGGAGGGCTCTGGTTACTGACACTTTTGGGGGGCTATTGTTACTGGCTAGTGAGGGCAGGCGGGATTAGCCTCAGGGTGAGGGCAGTGGCGGCCATCTTAACTGAATAGTGAAATTGCAGTTTTATGCAGACTGGTTGCTAAGGGATGAATCTTATAAAATTTGGGGTAAGTCAGTCTAATAGTAACTGATTCTGGAATATCATGTTATTAGTAACTACATATATGAAAATTGAAATTAGGGTCTAAGTGTGACAGTTATCCTTTAAATAGGCAGCTGAGCTCAGCAGAGAGGTCTCTGTTTTTGGGATCTCAGGCTTTGTGCCATGCTGGAGGGCTAAGACCCGCACGCTGGGGAAACACGCCACCTAAAGCCTGCCGTGGACTACGAACTGCCAGCAAGGTGACTTGTGTTATATGAACTTTCCATTGTGTGTGAGATAACACCAAAACTGCAAAGTTATGTGCAATTGCCTCAAGTCTGAATAAACACTGACATTTTGAGTTAAGAACTTGTATTTTGCCTCTGTACTGTGCCCGCTTACCCTATCTACCAGAGCTAAACCCCACACAGCGCGCAGAGGCGCGATAGCCGGTGTGGAGGGCTTGGAAGCGCTATGGGGCATATATTCTTGGTGGCATTGTTGCGCACCTTAGGCATTCAGTTACGAGGCCCAGGGGAGGAGCAGTAGCTTTTGGAAGCCTGAGTGGCTTAACAGGAAGCGGAAGATGTCCCTGAGTGAGTCCTGGAACAGAAGTGCCGGATGTGTGCAGCGCGCTTGGTGAGGACTTCAGGGTAGGCACTTAAAAGGCGCGCAACCCGAATGTAGTTGCCAGCGGGTCATATGGGAATAAACATATGAGATATCTCCTGGCGGGTTTCCTGTCTACATCCCGGATTATGAGTATTGGAACCTGTGGCAAGCTACTATGGAGGAAGACAAGAAGGACACACACTCCAGCTTCGGTACCTGAAGAGGAGTGAGCGGCCTCTGGCCATATTTTTTCTCACTAAATAGTCCTATATTAATGAGATATATATTACAGGGTAAACCTAAGAAAGTCTCATCTAAAAAGAAGAATAAGGAGTGTGCCCTATATAGAGTCCCTTTATCTTCTGAATATATGAAGAAGTTATGTCAGATTTGCATCAACAAGAATAATGACGGAGGAATCACCATCCTTTTATAAGAACCTCCAGACTTCAGTCAGGTCTGAGGTTAGCTCCTCTTTGAAAATCAGGGGGTCAGAAGAAGCAGAGATCCAAGAGAAGTCAGCAGAATGAGCAGGTGGATTCCCCTGATTAAGAACAGTAGCAGTTTTTTTTCAGTGGAAGATCCAGGTTCTGATTGATCATCTTATTCTTCTGGGGAAGAGGAAAAGATATCGGAAAGACCTTTTTTTCCCAGAAGAAGATATTGACCGACTAGTAAAAGCAATAAAATCGACCATGGGAATTGAAGATTCTGTGCAAGATATCATGTTTGGGGGGTCTTGAAATTAGGCATCAGAGATGTTTTCCGGTCCATAAGAATATAACGTCTTTAGTTAAGGGAGAGTGGAATAACCCCTATAAGAGTGTATATTTCTAAAAACTTAAAAAGAAAATACCCCTTTTCTGAAACAGATTGTGCCCCTTGGAACAAGGCTCCTAAAATAGAGGTAGCTATTTCTAAAGTAACTAAGAGGTCATGTCTATAGACAAAAAAGCAGATGGGTTTTTAAAGGGTGCCTGGGAGGCTTCTACATCCTCCTTTAGACCCTCTATAGCAGGGATGCCCAACCTGTTGCCCTCTAGCTGTCGCAAAACTACAAATCCCAGCATGCCCAGATAGCCTACAGCTATCAGTCTACAGGGTATGGTCGGAGTTGTAGTTTTACAACAGCTGGAGGGCTGCAGGTTGAGCATCCCTGCTCTAAAGAATCCACTTGTACAGCCCGCTCTTTAATTACATACTAACATAGTATATAAGGCCGAAAAAAAAGACATTTGTCATTCCAGTTCGGCCTGTTATCCTGCAAGTTGATCCAGAGGAAGGAAAAAAAAAAAAAAAACCCTGTGAGGTACAAGCCAATTTTCCCCACTTAAGGGGGAAAAAATTCCTTACCAACTCCAATCAGGATCAATTACCCCTCTCTAATAGCTATAGCCTGTAACATTATTACACTCCAGAAATACATCCAGGCCCCTCTTGAATTATTTTAGTGTACTCACCATCACCACCTCCTCAGGCAGAGAGTTCCATAGTCTGACTGCTCATACTGTGAAGAATCCTTTTCTATGTTTGTGTACAAACCTTCTTTTCTCCAGACGCAGAGGGTGTTCCCTCATCACAGTCACAGTCCTGGGGATAAATAGATGATGGGAGAGATCTCTGTACTGTCCCCTGATATATTTATACATAGTAATTAGATCTCCCTTCAGTCGTCTTTTTTTCTAAAGTGAATAACCCTAATGTTGATAATCTTTCAGGGTACTGTAGTTGCCCCATTCCAGTTATTACTTTAGTTGCCCTCCTCTGTACCCTCTCAAGCTCTGCTATGTCTGCCTTGTTCACAGGAGCCCAGAACTGTACACAGTACTCCATGTGTGGTCTGACTAGTGATTTGTAAAGTCGTTTTCTGAATTAGAAGACCAGATAAAGAATAGATGTCCTAGGGAAGAAATTCTGGCAGGGCTGCTCACTATAAGGAAAGTGGCTGATTTCTTAGTGGATGCTTCTGCATATGCGATTAGGCTCGCTGCTAGGTCTTAAGCTCCCGCTAACTCTGCCTGTAGGGCTTTGTGGCTGAAGGGTTGGAATGGAGACCTTATTTCCAAGAAAAGGCTGTCCCTTGTGAAGGAGAATATCTCTTTGGTCCAGCTTTAGATGAGCTTTTAGAAAAGGCTGCTGCTAAGAAAAGGAAATTCCCAATTCAGAGTTTTAGTAGGGGAACATTTGACCGTTCCTTTAGTCCCTTTCATTCCTTTCGAGGTAATAGAGAGGGAGACAAAAAAGACAAGGATTCCAAATTTAGATCACAAAGGAGAGGTGGAGGAAAGTTTTTCTTTGGCCAGTCCTTTGGTGATAAGAAAAACTCAGGAGACCAAAAATGATGCCAGGATTCCTGTAGGAGGAGGAGGAAGAAGGTTAACCGGTTTTCTTCCAGCGTGGCAAAAAATGTCAAACAGTTCATGGATTTTGGTTACCATAGGCTTAGGTTTAAAATTGGAGTTTCATACTCCTCCTCCTGCAAGGTTTGTAGTCACAAAGACTGCTGGAGAAAGAAATGGTTCTATAGTCCAAGAAGTGATGGAATTGTTAAAAGAGGTCTTGATTCTAGTTCCAGGGGGACAGGAGGGAGAAGGTTTTTATTCTCATCTCTTTCTGGTGATAAAAAAAATTAAAAAAAAAGACGGTACCTTCAGAACAATCATAAATTTCAGAAAGCTAAATGGATTCTTACTCTTAAAAAGATTCAGGATGGAGACAGTAAAATCAGCAATAAACCTGTTCTATCCAAAACTTTTTCATGGCAGTACTGGACTTAAAAGATGCCTGCTTTCCCGTCCCTATTCATCAGGACTATCAAAAGTATCTCGGTGGAGCTAGAGGGAGTGATCAGACATCTACAATTTCAGGCCCTTCCCTTTTGGTTCCCCATCGCACCAATAGTATCTACAAAGGTGATCTCGGAAATAGCAGCACATATCAGAGAGAAAGATATTCTCTTTATTCCTTATCTGGATGACTTTCTGATAGTAGGAGATTCCTGGGAAGTCTGCAGTAGGGCAGTACAGGAGGTGTCTCAGATTCTGATGGAGATGGAATGGATCCTGAACAAGGAAAAGTCAAGAACAGAACCCTTGCAGTGTCAACATTTTCTTGGATTACTGCTGGATTCGAGAGTGCAGAGGCGTTTCCTGACAGAGAAAAAAAATTCTGAAAATATGTATGTCTAAACTACAGATGAAAGCCCTCGGGGTTGGGGGGCTCATATTCTAGATCTTTCAGTTCAAGACTTATGGAGGAGCAGTCAGAAGTCTGCCTGCTCAAATATGAAAGAACTTATGGCAATGAAGTTTGCAATATTGCAAACTCTTCCGTTAATCTCAAACAGGCATCTCAGAATCATGTCAGACAACAGCACGGTAGTCTCTTATATAAACAAACAAGGAGGTACCAGGAGCAGAAGTCTGATGTTGATGACTAGAGAGATTCTTCATTTAGCAGAACTGCATTGTAGTTCAGTTTCAGCAATTCACATCAAAGGCTCGGAAAATATCCAGGCAGATTTTTAAGTCTGCATTTAATTTCCCAGGGAGAATGGAGTCTAAGCCAGAAAATTTTCCATAGAATTACAGACAGTTGGGGGACTCCTTCAATAGATCTTTTTACTACTAGTCCAAAACAACAAAGCAAGGAATTTATTTTCTCTATCTCCAGAGAGATCCCCCTGTGGTTTGGATGCCTTCCTTCAGAGTTGGAATTTTTCTTCTGGGGTATGCCTTCCCTCCCTTCCCCTTAATTCCCAGGGTATTGCAGAAGATAAGGGAGGATCGTGCTCGGGTGATCTTGATAGCTCCATTCTGGCCCAGGAGTACATGGTGTACTTGGCTGAGGAAAATGTCGGTGACAGGTCCGTGGGTCCTTCCAGAAGTCCACGACCTTCTGTCTCAAGGGCCAATGTTTCATCCGCAGATAAAGAGCCTCCATCTGAAGGCATGGAATTTGAGAGGTTCCTGCTTAATTAATACCCTCTTGAAATATAGGAAGAAAGTGCCGCTTTCTATTTATGCCAGAATCTGGAGGAAATTCCTTAGTTTTGCTGATCTAGATTTTAGGGACATCCCCCTCACAGGCTCCAATATATCACCTATTAGAATTCCTTCAGAGAGGCACACAGTTAGGATTATCTCCTAGCACAGGGATGGCCAACCTGAGGCTCTCCAGATGTTGCAAAACTACAACTCCCAGCATGCCCAGACTGCCAACAGCTATCAGCCTACAGCAGGGCATGGTGGGAATTGTAGTTTTACAACAGCTGGAGAGCTTCAGGTTGGCCATGCCTGTACAAGCACCTTGAAGGTCCAAGTTTCGGCACGCTCAGCTATATTTAGTGAAAATATATCATCAGATCCATGGGTATCTAGGGATTTTAGGTCCATCTCACGGTCTTCCCTGCATTTTTCACCCAGGGTATCTCCTTGGAATTTAAACCTAGTCCTGAATGCCCTAACAAAACCTCCCTTTGAGCCTATTGAAGAGATTTTGGTCAGGTTCTTATCCTTCAAGCTATGCCTCTTAGTGGCTCTAACATTGGCCCGTAGGATTAGTGAACTTCACTGTATTTCCATAAATCTTCCTCACTACCATATTAGAGGATCATTTAGCCGGATCCAGCATTCCTTCCTAAGGTAGCTTCCAGGTTTCACAGGTCCCAGTCGATTGTACTTCCAACTTTTTATCAGTCACCATCTTCTGAGAGGGAAGAATCCTACCACTGTCTTGATGTTAGAAGGTGTCTGATTCAGTATTTGTCCAAGACTAAAGACTGGAGGAAGTCTTCCTCGATGTTTGTTGTTTTTCAGGGGAAAAGAAAAGGCCAGGTGTCATCAAAGAATACTTGGATTACATCGGCAGTGCCATTGGCTTATTCTTCGTCAGGGATGTCTCCCCCTGAAGACCTTAGGGCTCACTCTACTAGGGCTATATCCACCTCTTGGGCTGAAAGGGCTGCTGTATCTATTGAGGATATCTGTAAAGCGGCTGTGTGGTCTTCTCAGACTACCTTTTTCAAACATTACCGTTCACAGTTAGACTCTTCTTCTGACTTAACTTTTGCTACTAAGGTGCTTTCGGCTGTCAACCCACCCTAAGTGTCTCCTTGGTTTTCACTCTTGTGGTGCTGTCGTGGGTGAGAGGAAAAATTAAGATTACTCTTACCGTTAAGTGGATTTTCGTGAACCCACGACAGCACCCTTATTTCCCATCCCTGTTATTTTGTTGGTTGGTACACGTGTTGGGTGTTGCTAAAAATAAAAAATATTAGTTACAATAAGTTTGGGCGGCGTTTCCGCTCATCTTTGGAAAGATATACTGTGGTGGGAGGAGAGCCTCCGCCTTTTTGTACTTCAAGTTTCACGCCTGTGGGGGCGGAGCCTCTCTCTCATGGTGCTGTCGTGAGTTCAGGAAAATCCAATTACCAGTTAGAGTAATCTTCATTTTCTGTGGATTGGTGTGCGTCCCTCAGATCCCACAGAACACATTCACCAAAGAATAGAAACAGCACACAGTCTGCTGTCTTTCTGCAGTCTTGTTGTGGATTTTCTCTACTGAATACAAGAATCCAAAATCAAATTCTAGCACTGCAGATATTGCTGTGTGGATGACCTGTAGATTTTCCTCTAGATTATTTTAATAATAAAAAAATTAAAATAAATGAAAAACCAAAATAAAATGTAGTACATTCAACTTATCATTGCCCTGGCACTTCTGATCCGTCACCAGCCAATAGGACGGCTGGTAATGGATGGAGCCAGGTGTATAGAGTCCGTTGGGGGACTAGAGTAGCGTCAAGAGAACGGTAAGTTGAATATACTGCTTATTTTTTTTATTAAAGTGTCAAAACTTTTGATTAGTCAGAGACGTATAAAAAAGTTTTGATTGGTTGGGATCTGAGTGCTGAGAGCTACACCGATCCATAGCGCGATCTCACTCCTTTCAGAAGGAGACGGAAGCAGGAAGGGTCATAGAATATGGATTTCCATTACGTGTGAACTTACCCATAAAAGTGTTTGTGCCCTGGTAGCATGTTACTGCACTTCCACATGAGGCATGAAAGACATTTCCCATGAATTGTGTATTATAGCAATTACTCCTTTTAGGAGCAATCTGAAAGCAGAGTCAGGTAAGTTCTAGAAAGCAGAGGTAAGTTCTAGACTTGACAGCGGTGAATCAATGGATGTCGTATATCTGGATTTCTCCAAAGCATTTGACACTGTACCACATAAAAGGTAAGTATATAAAATGAGAATGCTCGGACTGGGAGAAAACGTCTGTATGTGGGTAAGTAACTGGCTCAGTGATAGAAAACAGAGGGTGGTTATTAACGGTACACACTCAGATTGGGTCACTGTCACTAGTGGGGTACCTCAGGGGTCAGTATTGGGCCCTATTCTCTTCAATATATTTATTAATGATCCTGTAGAAGGCTTGCATAGTAAAATATCAATTTTCGCAGATGACACTAAACTGTGTTAAGTAATTTACACTGATGAGGACAGTATACTACTACAGAGGGATCTGGATAGATTGGAGGCTTGGGCAGATAAGTGGCAGATGAGGTTTAACACTGACAAATGTAAAGTTATGCACATGGGAAGGAAAAATGCAAAACACTCGGTAACACTGACAAGGAAAAAGATCTAGGAATTTTAATAAACAGCAAACTAAGCTGCAAAAACCAGTGTCAGGCAGCTGCTGCCAAGGCCAATAAGATCATGGGTTGCATCAGAAGGGGCATAGATTCCCGTGATAAGAACATAGTCCTACCACTTTACAAAGTTAGCTAGTCAGACCACACATGGAGTACTGTGTACAGTTCTGGGCTCCTGTAAACAAGGCAGACATAGCAGAGCTGGAGAAGGTGCAGAGGAGGGCAACTAAAGTAATAACTGGAATGGGGCAACTACAGTACCCTGAAAGATTATTAAAATTAGGGCTATTCACTTTAGAAAAAAGACGACTGAGGGGAGATCTAATTAATATGTATAAATATATCAGGGGTCAGTACAGAGATCTATCCCATGATCTATTTATCCCCAGGACTGTGACTGTGACGAGGGGACATCCTCTGCGTCTGGAGGAAAGAAGGTTTGTACACAAACATAGAAGAGAATTCTTTACGGTAAGAGCAGTGAGACTATGGAACTCTCTGCCGGAGGAGGTGGTGATGGTGAGTACAATAAAGGAATTCAAGCGGGGCCTGGATGTATTTCTGGAGCGTAATAATATTACAGGCTATAGCGACTAGAGAGGGGTCGTTGATCCAGGGAGTTAGGGCTCTTTCACACCTGCGTTATTGTCTTCCGGCATAGAGTTCCGTCGTCGGGGCTCTATGTCGGAAGAATCCTGATCAGGATTATCCTAATGCATTCTGAATGGAGTGAAATCCGTTCAGGATGTCTTCAGTTCCGGAACGGAACGTTTTTTTGGCCGGAGAAAATACCGCAGCATGATGCGCTTTTTGCTCCGGCCAAAAAAACTGAAGACTTGCCGCAATGCCCATTGAAAGACATTGATCCGGATCCGGCCTTAAAGAGGACCTTTCACTACTCTACAAACTAAAAACTAACTATACCTGTGGGCAGAGCGGCACCCAGGGGTCCCCCTGCACTTACTAGTAAGTCTAGGCGCCGCTCCGTTCGCCCGGTATAGGCTCCGGTGTCTGCGCTCCCTCTGACTAATTTCTTGTAGGAGGCGTGCCACTTGCTGCACTGCTGGCCAATCGCAGCGCACAGCTCATAGCCTGGCTATGAGCTGTGCGCTGCGATTGGCCAGCAGTGCAGCAAGGGACACGCCTCCTACAAGAAATCAGTCAGAGGGAGCTGAGACACCAGAGCCTATACCGGGCGAAGGGAGCGGCGCCCAGGCATACTAGTAAGTGCAGGGGGACACCTGGGCGCCGCTCTGCCCACAGGTATAGTTAGTTTTTAGTTTGTAGAGTAGTGAAAGGTCCTCTTTAAGCTAAACGTCGTTTCGGCGCATTGCCAGATACGACGTTTAGCTTTTTCTCAATGGTTACCATGGCTGCCGGGACGCTAAAGTCCTGGCAGCCATGGTAAAGTGTAGCGGGGAGCGGGGGAGCAGCATACTTACCATCCGTGCGGCTCCCGGGGCGCTCCAGAGTGACGTCAGGGCGCCCCAGGCGCATGGATGACGTGATCGCATGGCACGTCATCCATGCGCATGGGGCGCTCTGACGTCATTTTGGAGCGCCCCGGGAGCCGCACGGATGGTAAGTATACCGCTCCCCCACTCCTACTATGGCAACCAGGACTTTAATAGCGTCCTGGGTGCCATAGTAACACTGAAAGCATTTTGAAGATGGATCCGTCTTCAAATGCTTTCAGTACACTTGTGTTGTCCGGATCCGGCGTGTACTCCACTTGCCGGAAAAACGCAAGTGTGAAAGAGGCCTTATTCTGATTGCCTGATTGGAGTCGGGAAGGAATTTTTTATTCCCCTAAAGTGGGGAAAATTGGCTTCTACCTCACAGTTTTTTTTTTTGCCTTCCTCTGGATCAACTTGCAGGATAACTGGATGGACAAATGTCTTTTTTCGGCCTTATGTACTATGTATGTTAGTTGTTTGAAGATAACCAATGCCTAATGCACTGTATGTATTATCCAAGCTACTACTTAAACTGAGCAATTTCAGGCAATATGGGGGACCACACAATGGAACTGCTTTTCATGTCATTGCTTTGAAAATCAATATGTTTACAACACAAGCACAAAAATTCAAATGTCTTTTGTGTCAGATCACGTGGTTCAGTATGTTTTCAGTACGCACGTTTACAGGGAAGCCTCTTACCTGACTTTTGACAGGTGATTAAACTCTATGGCCGTGCACGATGTATGCCCATCCGTCATCTGCAAACGTAGCATTCGAGGAGCTGCCTGAGATTCCTCATTGTCTTTTGGTGCAGATACATTACGGATTTTCTGAATTTGCAGAACACATGGACCATCTATCTGGAATAGGTAGAACGGATTTAGAAAAAAAGCAATCATATGCATAAGCTCCAGTTTGAAAACATAAGAAGCTACAACTAACCCCAGGAAACGAAGACCGTGTTGGGTCTTTGGGTTAGTAAAGGGAACCTGTCAGCATCAAAATGGACCATAAACCACCAGCAGTACCTTACAGCTTGATATCAGGAGATTTTGCGCATGCGCGGAACGATCACCTTACAGACGCCTGTGTATTGATCCATGTGTACTTGGCTTCAGCAAGTCAATGCGCACAGTCACAGGATCAGAAGCGCCTGCATATTGACTCACTGACACCAAGTACACTACTACAGGGATCAATGCGCAGGCTCCAGACAAGAGACCATATGGTGCATGCATGAAATCTCAGGATGGAATCGCGTCTCAAAGAAACTAAAAGCCCATCAATCAAATGTGAAGGAGCGGGATGGTGGCAAAGTGAGCTCCAAGCGTGACTTCAAGAACCCAATTTGCATACGACCTGCGGGGGAATAAAAGTTGTTTTACAGCGACCATGCACCTCGGACATCTTACACTTTAGAAACCCGATGTCAATGGTTGCAAGGTACTGCTAGCGGTAATTGTCCATTTTGGTGCTGACCGGTTCCCTTTAACTAGAGGATACGATTGCTAGTATTATGGGGAACTAGAGAGACTTCTTGAAGAAAGGTATCGTGCACAGTATAGAAAATATCCGCAGTTATGAGGTGATAACACAGATATACCACATAACCTACACACCATGTCACTACAGGGTACATGCGCTGGGGTGTATACAATCTACAATCGGAAGCTTATGTCGAGTCTTGTATTAACAATTCTGCTGGTAGCTACTGAGGCACTCCGCACCCTGGTCAGATACACCTCGAACAGCATCGTTGTAGGAGGACGTATGTCTTTTTTACAGATTTCTGAACAAATGCAAACTGACTAATCAAAGCCTGTGAACACACTGAGCCAGCAGGGTACGCTGGGAGAGGTCAGCTCTGAAGCCAGCAGAAGGTAAAAAATAGAATTATTATTTTATGACAGTAAAGGGCAATATTCCACAGGTTATAAATGTCTGAACACTGGGGCCCCCACTGATTACTAGAATGGCTCCCCAAAAATCCGTTTTTACAGTGTATATAGAATGACAGCTAAAATCTAAAATGAAAACAGCAGCTCAATGCTGGTCATTGTTCACATTCGTGTTTACTGCTGTACAGGACAGGATCAGTGATTTTTATTTAATTCCTGATGTAACAATAGTATACTGAATTTACTAAATCCAGGTCCTAGAAACGTTCACCTTCTATCCGGGCAAGGCTGAGTTCAGGGTTCAGCTTTCTGTTCTCCAGCTCCTTTACAGGACAGATTTGGCGCATAACTAGGTTTCCGCTCAGAGGAAGATTTATGAAGCGGAGACAAAAGTCCTGCATGCACGATTCCTGGTGGTACCAGTGTATATATGGAGAGCTCCTGGAGCGCAAAGTGATGGAAGGGAAACATGCCTGTGTACATCGCTGGAGAATAGGCAGGCGCTATATCAGAAACAGGCTGTCTTCATTCACTGAGAATGACTGGTAGCATCTCATCATCTCCATTCTGCAATCATTACCTACCTGTGGAGGTCACTGTTAAAGGGGCGGGGCGCTGTGGAGGTCACTGTTAAAGGGGCGGGGCGTTCACTGTGGAGGTCACTGTTAAAGGGGCGTTCACTGTGGAGGTCACTGTTAAAGGGGCGTTCACTGTGGAGGTCACTGTTAAAGGGGCGTTCACTGTGGAGGTCACTGTTAAAGGGGCGTTCACTGTGGAGGTCACTGTTAAAGGGGCGTTCACTGTGGAGGTCACTGTTAAAGGGGCGTTCACTGTGGAGGTCACTGTTAAAGGGGCGTTCACTGTGGAGGTCACTGTTAAAGGGGCGTTCACTGTGGAGGTCACTGTTAAAGGGGCGTTCACTGTGGAGGTCACTGTTAAAGGGGCGTTCACTGTGGAGGTCACTGTTAAAGGGGCGTTCACTGTGGAGGTCACTGTTAAAGGGGCGTTCACTGTGGAGGTCACTGTTAAAGGGGCGTTCACTGTGGAGGTCACTGTTAAAGGGGCGTTCACTGTGGAGGTCACTGTTAAAGGGGCAGACACTGTGGAGGTCACTGTTAATTAAGGGGGCATGGGCCACTATTAAAGGGGCAACTGCTGTGGAGGTCACTTAAAGGGAACCTGTCACCTGGATTTTGGGTATAGAGCCGAGGACAGGGGTTGCTAGATGGCCGCTAGCACATCCGCAATACCCAGTACCCATAGCTCTGTGTGCTTTTATTGTGTAAAAAAAACTGAATTACCCTGAGACGAGTCAGAGCTTGAAAGTATGACTCTTCTCTGGTCACACAAGTAAGAAATGACTTATGTTCATTTGCATAAAAGGCGGGAAGTAAAAAATAAAATGCATAATACTTATTGAATTTGTCTGCAAATGAAATTAAAAGTGTAATTTATATGTTTAGGGTAACACAGTGAACATTTAGAAACGCTCAGTGAGGGTAGCATAGTAGCGGCGACAGGTTCCCTTTAAGGCAGCAGGGTACTGTGGAGGTCACTGTTAAGGGAGTGAGGAGCTGTGAAACTCACTGATAAAGGGGCGGGCTGCTGTGAAGGTCAAAGTTAAGGGGCTGGGCTGCTGTGGAGGTGCCATTTTAAAGTGGCGGGGCACTGTGGGAGGGGTCAGTGTTAAGGGGTGGGGGACTGTGGAGTTCACTGTTAAAGGGGCGTTGTGCTGTAGAGGTCACTGTTATGGGGGATACTGTCGATATCTTTTAACGACACACACAAACATTAAATGAAATAGATGAAATATACCTGTATGAAGCCGGGTCCTTCTGCTGGTGTTATCATAAAATATCTGCAGCACATTTTTCAAAAACCACTCAAACAATAGTATAATAGGAGATTGCAGCAGGTATGGGAGGGAAGTGACTTGTAGGTGAGAATACCAGCAGAACATACAGCATGATCTCATAGCATCCGCTACTTGTCCATTCTGAATGTGTGGGTACATTCAACCTTGTACTGTGGAAATCAATTTGCAACCTATTGATCCATTGTGATCAAGATCCACACAAGTAGTGTATGAAGAGAGTATTCATCGCACTGAAGAGAGAAAATGCATTATGTTCTTGCTGTATCATTTCATTATAGGTTACAGTGTGCCAATCTGAAAGTCGGTGCTACCCCTCTCACTAGATGGGGTGAAGGCAGCCATTATTATTATAGCTGCTAGAAAATACATTGTATCTGATCCAGAAATTACAGCACATTACCACCACAATAGCCAGTGGCTGAGGTGTTCATCCCAGCCAGTCACAGTCAAGCTGACATTATTTATATCTCAGGTTTAATAATTAAAGGTGCTGTCCGACTTAAACCCTCCTTAAAGCTCACAAATGCTGTAAAATAAAAAGAGCACATTTACTCCCCACTTAGGCTAATTTCAGACGAGCGTGTCCTGTGCGGAAATCTTGGTCCGTGTGGGAGCGTGATTTCCTGTTATGGACACTGCTGGTTTCGCAGGATCGCGCAGCATTATAATCATTTATAATGCTGTATGTCTCTGTCTGACCTGTATCTACTGAATTATACTGACAGCATTATGCCAGTATAGTTCTGTAGAGGTAAAGTTATGCAGAGACATACAGCATTTTAAATCATTATAATACTGTGTGCATTCCTGCAAAACCAGCAGTGTCCATAACAGGATATCACGCTCCCACACGTAGTGCGATTTCTGCACAGGACACGCTCATCTGAAAGATGCCTTAAAGGGGTTGTCTCATCACAGACGATGGGGAGCGGTGGGGTATGTCCTCATTGTCTTATAGGTGCGGGTACCACCGTTGGCACCCGCAACTATATTGAGAATAAAGCCCCGAAAGTTGTGTAGGGCGCCCCGCAGATGGCAAGCCGCCCTCCATTCATTTTCTACGGGGCGGCCGGGCCCATAGAAGTGAATGGGAACAGTGGCCGGTCATGCGCAGTGTGCTCACATTCACTTCTATGGGGAGTGCACGTGGTGGTGGTGGCCAGACCGGAGCCCTCCAGCCACCATCTGGCGGGGTTCCATTCCCGAAATAGGGGTGGGACCCGCACCTATAAGAAAATGTGGGCATATCCTAGCAATATGCCCCCATTGTCTGAGATGAGACAACCCCTTTAATCTTCTGTCGATTCCAGCGCAACCTCTCCAGTGCTCACCCCCGTTTTCTGTGACGTAGTCGTATTCAGCACATGTTCATAGCTAATGACTGGTGTCAGTGGTCTGGTGCTGTATACCGCTGAGGTCATTGATTGGTAGGTCCCCGGCGTAGACTGTAAACACAAACAGGAGGTGAGGACCACCATGGAACGGCTGAAAACAAACCAGTGGGGGATTAAGTGGCGAGTTCTTTTATTATTTTAATACATTTAGGGGCTTTGGGAGGAGGTTTTCATGTCAGTTGGACAATTCATTCAAGGGGCAACTATTTTTTATTTTTTATTTTTAAATAAAAATGTAGGGCAAATTTTTTAACTTTTACAATATACTTTATTTAGCTTTCTTTTGTGCTAAAACTGCAGCCCCTATGTTATCAGCAACTGGCCATTGGTAGGGAAAATCCATATCCAGCATTCAGTAAACTCTGAATACAGTTCCCACACAGGCTAGAGGCACAGCTTGTCCTCAGCCGTCTGCTGCTACTCCAAAAGCTGATGCACAGATATTTCAGTGTCGTTCTCCAGCCTTCCCAGCCGGTTAGTTGGTTTGGGAGTGCACCGGGTAGTGGAGACAGTCAGACACTGGCACAGGGCAGGAGCAGTGTCTTAGTTTCCATACATTTTTTTTTAGTGCATTAGTTTCCATACATGTCAATATGTGAAATATCTGCTCCACTGCTACTGTTCTGTTTGCTTTGATGTTACACTAGTGCAGCCATGATGGGTCATTAAAAGTGGTTTTCCAGGCTGCTGATATTGGTGAGCTATCCTCAGAACAGGTCATTAATATCAGATTGGCGAGACTCCAACACTTCACACCCCCACAATCAGCTGTTCACTGCAGCCTCCGATGCTGGAACTAGCACTGTGAATAGAACAGGAAGAACAGCTCCGTTCAAAGTGTAGTGGCCATACTGGGTTACTGCAGCTCATCTCACATTCATTTTAAATTTAATTTTATTTAGGGGTACATATGACTTTTTGATCACTTTTTATTCATTTTTTAGGGGAGTTAAAGGAATCGAAAAAACTATAAATCTTCCATTTATTTATATTTTTTTCAATTACGACGTGCAATACACTGAAAAATATTTAGGACATATTTGGATATGGCAATGCCAGCTATGCTTATTTTTTACTTTTTCAATTGTTATTTTTGTATCCTTAGAGGACATGTATATGTGATCTCCTGATTAATTATACTATAGATTGCAACATACTACTATTAGTATTAATATTACTGTAAGTCTAGGGGATTTTCACAGGTTGCCTGTCAGGCCGTGCCTCGGGTATGGCTTTTCAGACAGCTCACCATGACAGGCTTGGAAAACTGCAAATCTGGACAAGGGCAAACATGTGGACTCCATGGGGCTGATTTGCATGTGACAAACCTGCCAACGTTTCCAAGCAGAATCACAGTCAAGTGACATGTCACTCTTCTATGCAGATTTCAAAGCAATGGCTAAAAAAAAAGCCATAGCTGAACACCAGTGTCGACTGCCACTGAAAACAATGGGATGAAGATTTTGGTGCAGAATATGCACTGAAATTTAAATGGAAAAAAACAAAAAAAAACAAAAGACAGATAAACTTAACGTCTAATCAGTCTAATCACAGAACCAGCCAAGCTCCGGCAAGATGCAAATTTTTATTTTATTTTTTAAGCTCTTCTTCTCTCTTCACACATAAAGTGCCGTAAGTGGATTGCAGTAAAGTGCAGTCATTTAACAAACGGATTATAAAAAATTATGTTCCTACAGCCAACCAGCCTTTACTTCTACCTAAAACTTCAGCCAGTACACTAAGTATTCCACACATACCACTGCTACTGAAAAGCCTGAAAGCCAGAAAATCTGATCAATAGACAGAGGAAGATATGCCTTCCATGAAGTAGCCACCACGAGGTGTGCAGTTATGGGATTCAGGCAAGGAAGAAATAACAGCATCCTCCACATAGAAATAATATGTGACCTCATTTAACCCCATCAGGTAGGTCACCACAATAATCAACGTTACACCATAGCCACTCATTAAATTGTACATTGTACTTTCTAAGCATGACTACTTAGAAATGCCGGGTGTTTCACAGTGTTAGGAGTCACATCAATCAATCCAAAGTACACAAATTCTGCAATGCGCATTTCACGAATGCTAACGTACAAATTTTTTTCTGTGTTCTCACTGCCAATATGTCAAATCGCACAATGAGGATGTTTCTAGGCTAATGCTGCCACCTAGTGGTCAAAAATGAGAATACAACTTTATCTGGTAGAAAAGTCAATTTGTTTTAAGGATAAACAGAAAGAAAAAAAAGAAGACTTTTTTTGCTAATCCTTTTTACTTTTTATACTTACATGAGACAACATGTCAAGTGTCTGAAAAGGGACTATTTTATTTTTTCCTTGTCATGTTCCCCAATGATCACAATACCGTGTCATGCACAAAAAGAGCAGACTATTTTAAGTGTAGGTATGACTGATTTACTGGAAACCTAAACATTTGAAGGACCACTAAAACCAGAAATGAATAATAAATGTAAGGGTCCATTCACACGTCCGTTTTTTCTTTCCTGATCTGTTCCGTTTTTTCAGGAACAGATCAGGACCAGATCTGGACCCATTCATTTTCAATGGGTCCTGGAAAAAATCGGACAGCACAATGTGTGCTGTCCGTTTCCGTTGTTCCGTTCCGCATGTCCGTTTAAATATAAAACATGTCCTATTCTTGTCCTGAAAAATCGGATCCTGGTACAATACAAAGTCAATGGATCCGCAAAAAACGGATGACATTCGGATGTCATTCCGTATGTCATCCGTTTTTTGCGGATTCCGTTCCTGGAAACACATAACAAATTTTTTTTTTTTTTTTTTTTTTCAATTTTTTTTTCAAAGAAATCCAAACAACTTTATTTGATTATTGAAATGTATACATGCTCCCGTTTTTTGCGGATCCGCAAAAAACGGATAACATACGGAAACATTTTCAGGAACAACGGATCCGCAAAAAACGGACCGTTTTTCAGGATGAAAAAAAACAGGACGTGTGAATGGACCCTAAGGCTGGGTTCACACGAGCGAGATTTCTGCGCGGGTGCAATGCATGAGGTGAACGCATTGCACCCACACTAAATCCGGACCCATTCATTTCTATGAGACTGTGCAGATGAGCAGTGATTTTCACGCATCATTTGTGCTTTACGTGAAAATCGCAGCATGCTCTATATTGTGCGTTTTTCACGCAACGCAGGCCCCATAGAAGTGAATGGGGCCGCATGAAAATCGCAAGCATCTGCAAGCAAGTGCAGATGCGGTGCGATTTTCATGCATGGCTGCTTAGATGAAAGTCTATTCACTGTATTATTTTCCCTTATAACATGGTTATAAGGGAAAATAATAGAATTCTTTAATACAGAATGCTTAGTAGAAGGTCAATTGAGGGTTAAAAATTTTTTAAAAAATTAACTCCCCTCCTCCTCTTGATCGCGTAGTTGCCGATCTCTTCTTACTTCTTTAATCATGAGCTGCCAGCTAAAGGACCTGTGGTGACGTCACATCACATGGTCCAATCACATGTGATTGGACCATGTGATGAGCTCAGTGACGGCACCACAGGTGTTTTGACAAGTCCTGAAGAAAGAACAGGAGAACGGCAGCTACGCGATCAATTGGAGGAGGCGAGTACATTTTTATTTATTTTTTTAACCCTCAATTGACCTTGTACTAAGCATTCTGTATTAAAGAATGCTATTATTTTCCCTTATAACCATGTTATAAGGGAAAATAATTACATCTACACAACACCGAACCCAAACCTGAACTTCAGTGACGAAGTTCGGGTCTGAGTACCACATACAGTTTTTTATCACGCGCGTGCAAAACGCATTGCACCTGCGCGATAAAAAATTAACAGAACGCAATCGCAGTAAAAACTGACTGCAATAGGGTACCTACTCGCGCGGGTTTGCCGCAATGCACCTGGGACGCATCCTGAGCCAAAACGTGACGCCCATGTGAACCAGCCTAAATAAGAAATACCATTGATCTCACGGTCTGAAATGATTTTGTCCTCAGGCATGCAGACCACAGCAGGGAGGCTGCTGCCCCAGCCAGTTATCTTACAGCTAGACACAGGACAGTGAGAAGGATGATGGGAACACAATAGGACCAAGAGAAAGAAGGAGATGAAAATAAACACTGCTAAGATATTTTACAATTATGGTGCAGTCTAATGTGGGGATTGGCCAGCAACTCAACCAAGTGTTTCGGGTCTTGGTATTAAATTGCATGTGTTTTAAATGTTTAAATGGGTTGTCCAAGTTATTTTTTTGTTCTTTCTATGTTTCTAACTAGGCAAATATAACAGCTTTCCGATTTCACTGAGGGTCACATGACCTGTGATGTCAGCCTCTCTCCCTGCTCTGATAATGTTTGTGCACAAGCCCGAGAGATCTGTACAGGAGAGGAGAGGTCACTGTGTGTCACTGCACTGTCAGCTGCTGCTTATTGCTCTCTCCCAGGATTCTTAACCCCTTCAGCTGCACAGACTCAGGGCTGAAGTGTTTACTGTGTAGCTGCAGGCGGTGAGGAGACAATTGCTGGGCACAGGAGCTGAAACAGAAGTTCTGCAGAGCATTGCAGGTAGGGGGAAGATCCTGTGTGTATCAGCAGTGTCATTATACAGCTGGGACTTGTAGTCCTACACATACAACATGCTGCAGAGTTTCCCAGCAGGCAGACATGTCACTCAGGGCAGTACTTGTATTCACTCCCTTAGCATTGCAGGCGGAGGGGCAGAGATTGGTTTTATTGCAAGTAAACAAGGGGCCAGAAGAGAACCAGGGAAAGTAGGAAATAGATATTTTTTTTGCCTAATACTTGCTTAGCTTAGTTAAATATCGCTGGCTATCAGATTTACAATGCTATATATTTTTTTTCCATAACTCTGACAACCCCTTTAATTGATATAATTTTCTCCAACAAGGTAAGCATTTGCTTTATTACAGGTGCGTTTTATAATAATGTCCTGATTAGGCTTAGATGGTGATTAGAAACATAACCGATTATCTTCTTAGCCTGTTTTTTTTTAAAGCACCTCCTCTAAATGGGAAGATCAGAGAGCACATATCCTCTTTGACTGGTAAAAGGGTTGATAGCAGGGGCAAACTGGGAACTTAGAGTGGCCCTGGAAAAAATACTAAAAGTGGTTCCATTTGTAGTCGGGTTTATCACAAAATACTGCCAGCAGAACAAAATACATCCGCTGGCCGGCCATGAGGAGGGCCCAGATGACCCCCTCGGCATCAGCCCATCAGGAAGTTTCCCTGTAAGGTCTATGGCCAATTCGTCCCTGGGTAATAACATGAAGAGAGGACAGTAATGGTATAGTCACTGGTGTTGAATCTGCATACTGCAAATCCGACAAGTATGTTACTACAAGATCCACAGCAGAAATATGAAGCTTACACTAGAATTTCTGTTGTGGGTCTCGTAGTATGATGTGTGATGATCTAGTCAAAAGGATTAGCCTCGCTGTCATCAAATAAGGATAACTTATATTTTTCCATGAAGCGTTAGTGGCATGCTAACTCATTTCCGCTACAGAATTTTTCAGTGGTGGCGCAAAGAATCCTCCTGGAAAGACAAGGATGCTGATGGTTGTCTGAATGTGGATTTCGGTGCAGAATCTACAACAATGTGTCAAACCTAACACGTGTGAAATGGCCCTTATGTGCTGTGATCTTCCTGATAGTCAGCTGCAGATTTCACCCTTCCTTACACATACACAGATCCAGAAAGTAAAAATTCTAAGTAGTGCTGCACCTTGAATATTAAGGTCAAGGTACCATATAAAAGTCAAGATTCTGGGCTTTAATGCGACCGTTTACAGTCATGATATATTACAAACTAGCAGAAGGACCTGGCTTTGCACGTGTATATTTTATCTATTTCATTTAATGTTTGTGTAGGTCATTAAAAGATATCGACAGTATCCCCCATAACAGTGACCTCTACCGTACCTCATCCCCTTAACAGTGACCTCCACAGCCCCCCTCCCCGACAGTGCCCCGCCTCCTTAAAATGGGACCTCCACAGCAGCTTAACTTTGACCTTCACAGCAGCCTGCTCCTTTAACAGTGACCTTCACAACACCCCACCTGCCCCCCTAACAAAGACTCCACAGCGGGGCATTATTGTCAGTATAGAAAGCCCCACAGAATTTCAAACCGGATTCCAAAAAAGTTGGGACACTAAACAAATTGTGAATAAAAACTGAATGCAATGATGTGGAGATGGCAAATGTCAATATTTTATTTGTAATAGAACGTAGATGACAGATCAAACGTTTAATCCGAGTAAATGTATCATTTTAAAGGAAAAATACGTTGATTCAAATTTTCACGGCGTCAACAAATCCCCAAAAAGTTGGGACAAGCAGCAATAAGAGGCTGGAAAAAGTAAATTTGAGCATAACGAAGAGCTGGAAGACCAATTAACACTAATTAGGTCAATTGGCAACATGATTGGGTATAAAAAGAGCTTCTCAGAGTGGCAGTGTCTCTCAGAAGCCAAGATGGGTAGAGGATCACCAATTCCCACAATGTTGCGCAGAAAGATAGTGGAGCAATATCAGAAAGGTGTTAACCAGCGAAAAATTGCAAAGACTTTGCATCTATCATCATCAACTGTGCATAACATCATCCGAAGATTCAGAGAATCTGGAACAATCTCTGTGCGTAAGGGTCAAGGCCGTAAAACCATACTGGATGCCCGTGATCTCCGGGCCCTTAAACGACACTGCACCACAAACAGGAATGCTACTGTAAAGGAAGTCACAGAATGGGCTCAGGAATACTTCCAGAAACCATTGTCAGTGAACACAATCCACCGTGCCATCCGCCGTTGCCAGCTGAAACTCTACAGTGCAAAGAAGAAGCCCTTTCTAAGCAAGATCCACAAGCTCAGGCGTTTTCACTGGGCCAGGGATCATTAAAGGGGTTGTCCAGGTTCAGAGCTGAACCTGGACATACCTCCATTTTCACCCCGGCAGCCCCCCTGACATGAGCATCGGAGCAGTTCATGCTCCGATGCTCTCCTTTGCCCTGCGCTAAATCGCGCAGGGCAAAGGCATTTTTCAGAGTTCCGGTGATGTACCGGGGCTCTCTATGGGGCTGACAGGCAGCCCGGTGACGTCACCGGCACTGATGGGCGGGATTTGGCTCTGCCCTAGCCAGTAAAACGGCTAGGGCAGAGCAAAAGCCCGCCCCTCAGAGCCGGTGACGTCACCGAACACACTGCTGGGCGGAAGTTACCGCCCGGCAGTGTGTTATTGAAAACACAAGAGCCTGTGCCCTGCGCGATCTAGCGCAGGGCACGGGAGCGCATCGGAGCATGAGATGCTCCGATGCTAGGCTCAGGGGGGCTGCCGGGGTGAAAATAAGGGTATGTCCGGGTTCAGCTCTGAACCCGGACAACCCCTTTAACCCTGGGTTCACACCTGAGCGTTTCTCAAACGCGCGTTCTTATGCGCGTTTTTTGTAATAGTAAACGCGCGTTTGACGCGCGTTTGTGTCATTGACTGCAGTGTCCTATGGCCACAAACGCGCGTCAAAACGCCCCAAAGAAGCTCAAGTACTTGTTTGAGCGTCGGGCGTTTTACAGCGCGTTCGTACGCGCTGTAAAACGCCCAGGTGTGAACCATTCCCATAGGGAAGCATTGGATTTCATGTCTTGAGCGTTTTACAGCGCGTTTGAACGCGCTGTAAAACGCTCAGGTGTGAACCCAGGGTTAAGGCTACTTTCACACTTGCGTTCGGAGTGGATCCGTCTGGTATCTGCACAGACGGATCCGCACCTATAATGCAAACGCTTAGATCCGTTCAGAACGGATCCGTTTGCATTACCATGAACAAAAAATAAATAAAAAAAATAAATAAAAAAAAAGATTTTTTTTGTTCATGATAGTGCAAACGGATCCGTTTTGACTTTACATTGAAAGTCAATGGGGGACGGATCAGTTTGAAAATTGAGCCATACTGTGTCAACTTCAAACGGATCTGTCCCCATTGACTTACATTGTAAGTCTGGGCGGATCCGTTTGCCTCCGCACGGCCAGGCGGACACCCGAACGCTGCAAGCAGCGTTCAGGTGTCCGTCTGCTGAGCGGAGCGGAGGACAAACGGTGCCAGACTGATGCATTCTGAGCGGATCCGCATCCACTCAGAATGCATTAGGGCTGGACGGATCCGTTCGGGGCTGCTTGTGAGAGCCTTCAAACGGAACTCACAAGCGGAGCCCCGAACGCAAGTGTGAAAGTAGCCTAAAATAGAGTGTGGCAAAATGGAAGACTGTTCTGTGGTCAGACGAGTCACAATTCGAAGTTCTTTTTGGAAATCTGGGATGCCATGTCATCCGGACCAAAGAGGACAAGCACAACCCAAGTTGTTATCAACGCTCAGTTCAGAAGCCTGCATCTCTGATGGTATGGGGTTGCATGAGTGCGTGTGGCATGGGCAGCTTGCATGTCTGGAAAGGCAGCATCAATGCAGAAAAATATATTCAGGTTCTAGAACAACATATGCTCCCATCCAGACGTCATCTCTTTCAGGGAAGACCCTGCATTTTTCAACAAGATAATGCCAGACCACATTCTGCATCAATCACAACATCATGGCTGCGTAGGAGAAGGATCCGGGTACTGAAATGGCCAGTCTGCAGTCCAGATCTTTCACCTATAGAGAACATTTGGTGCATCATAAAGAGGAAGGTGCAACAAAGAAGGCCCAAGACGATTGAACAGTTAGAGGCCTGTATTAGACAAGAATGGGAGAGCATTCCTATTTCTAAACTTGAGAAACTGGTCTCCTCGGTCCCCAGACGTCTGTTGAGTGTTGTAAGAAGAAGGGGAGATGCCACACAGTGGTGAAAATGGCCTTGTCCCAACTTTTTGGGGATTTGTTGACACCATGAAATTCTGATTCAACATATTTTTCCCTTAAAATGGTACATTTTCTCAGTTTAAACTTTTGTTCCGTGATTTATGTTCTATTCTGAATAAAATATTAGAAGTTGGCACCTCCACATCATTGCATTCAGTTTTTATTCACGATTTGTATAGTGTCCCAACTTTTTTGGAATCCGGTTTGTAGTATACACTTAAGGTCATGTGAATTACATCAGCCTCTACAACAACGTTGGCTAAGCGTCGCAATCGAAATCATCTTAACTCACACATAAGCTATCTAAGGCCTCATGCACACGGCAGTTGTTTGGGTCCGCAAATTACTTCAATGGGGCCGCAAAAGATGCATGAGGCCTTACACTAAGAATGTTCTTCGTTGCCTATAGCAACCAAAAGGAGCTCATATTAATGACGTGTAGCAAAATAGAAGCTGAGCTGCGATTGGTTGCTATATCCCACCTGCTGAATAGCCAACTTAACTGCCACAATAGCCAACAGACAATGGGTCCTGTAGTTTGGTGGTTAGGTTACTAAGCATATTCTTTGGCAAATAATTGGAAAGTGCAGGGAGAAAATTTCCACTCAAAACATAGTCTATTATGTTCCCCGAGTCACAGGAGGAGGCTATGCAAAACTTTGTGATTGTAAATGCGACGGTGCGGATTCCTTTAATGGACATACATACACTCAGCTTTATATACAGTTCAAGAAAAAGTATGTGAACCCTTTGGAATTATATAGATTTCTGCACAAATTGGTCATAAAATGGGATCTGATCTTTATCTAAGTCACAACAATCACAACCTGCTTAAACTAATAACACACAAAGAATTAAATGTTACCATGTTTTTATTGAACACACCATGTAAACATTCACAGTGCAGGTGTAAAAAGTATGTGAACCCCTAGACTAATGACATCTCCAAGAGCAAATTGTAGTGAGGTGTCAGCCAACTGGAGTCCAATCAATGAGATGAGATTGGAGGTGTTGGTTACAGCTGCCCTGCCCTATAAAAAAAACACACACTAGTTCTGGGTTTGCTTCCCACAAGAAGCATTGCCTTATGTGAATGATGCCTCTCACAAAAGAGCTCTCAGAAGACCTACGATTAAGAATTGTTGACTTGCATTAAGCTGGAAAGGGTTATAAAAGTATCTCCAAAAGCCTTGCTGTTCATCAGTCAATGGCAAGACAAATTGTCTATAAATGGAGAAAGTTCAGCAGTGCTTTTACTCTCCCTAGGAGTGGCCGTCCTGTAAAGATGACTGCAAGAGCACAGCGCAGACTGCTCAATGAGGTGAAGAAGAATCCTAGAGTGTCAGCTAAACACTTACAAAAGTCTCTGGCATATGCTAATATCCCTGTTAGTGAATCTACGATACGTAAAATACTAAACAAGAATGGATTTCATGGGAGGATACCACAGAGGAAGCCACTGCTGTCCAAAAAAAACATTGCTGCACAATTACAGTTTGCACAAGAACACCTGGATGTTCCACAGTAGTACTGGCAAAATATTCTGTGGACAGATGAAACCAAAGTTGAGTTGTTTGGAAAAAACACACAACACTATGTGTGGAGAAAAAGAGGCACAGCACACCAACATCAAAACCTTATTCCAACTGTGAAGTATGGTGGTGGGGGCATCATGGTTTGGGGCTGCTTTGCTGCATCAGGGCCTGGACGGATTGCTATCATCGAAGGAAAAATTAATTCCCAAGTTTATCAGGACATTTTGCAGGAGAACTTAAGGCCATCTGTCCACCAGCTGAAGCTCAACAGAAGATGGGTGTTGCAACAGGACAACGACCCAAAGCATAGAAGTAAATCAACAACAGAATGGTTTAACCAGAAGAAAATACACCTTCTGGAGTGGCCCAGTCAGAGTCCTGACCTCAACCCGATTGAGATGCTGTGGCATGACCTCAAGAAACAGTTCTGTAAAGAGGAACGGTCAAGAATTACTCCTGACCGTGGTGCACGTCTGATCTGCAACTACAGGAAACATTTGGTTGACGTTATTGCTGCTAAAGGAGGTTCAACCAGTTATTAAATCCAAGGGTTCACATACTTTCTCCACCTGCCCTTTGAATGTTTACATGGTGTGTTCAATAAAAACATGGTAACATTTAATTCTTTGTGTGTTATTAGTTTAAGCAGACTGTGATTGTCTAATGTTGTGACTTGGATAAAGATCAGATCACATTTTGTGACCAATTTGTGCAGAAATCCATATCATTCCAAAGGGTTGACATATTTTTTCTTGCAACTGTATTAGATCTACATTACTGGCAGCGGTACAGATGCTACTTTAGGGGTAGAAATCCTAGATTATTGAAATCCCAGAATAGTGTGCCTATAGTCTGGATGAGAATATCCCCATGCCTTACATCTATTAATAATCTGCTAATAAAGGGATTTATATTACTCATCACTTACAACCTGATGCTCTGCATGCAGATCTCTAAACCAGAGAAGAGCAGCACCATCCAGTGGTAAGACACAGCACTGCACTCAACAATTATTCTAGAAATAGAGTATTCTATTGATTATTTTTTACGATTAATCGAGTAATCTAATAAGAAAAAATGAGTTAATAGACTGTTTTCCTTTATAAAAACTCATTAGACCCCCTCCCATAAGTCCCCAACACCCTTTGTTCCCCCCCCCCCGTGCGATCAGCCCAAGTGCATCAGTTCCCCCCAATGCCATCATCTCCGTTCCCACCAGTGTCATAAGCTCCACTATCCCCCAGTCCCATCAGCTCCCCCCGTGCCTTCAGCTCTTCCCCACCCCAGTGCCATCAGCTGCCCCCTCAGTGCCATCAGCTGCTCCCCAGTACAACCAGCTGCCCCCCCAGTGCAATCAACTTGCCCCCCAGTGCCCCCCAGGATCGTGTTCTGTAGATTGTATTATTTTCCCTTATAACATGGTTATAAAGGAAAATAATAGCATTCTGAATACAGAATGCATAGTAAAATAGCGCTGGAGGGGTTAAAAAGAAATAAACCTTAGTCCACTTGATCGCGAAGCCGACATCCCCTTCTGACTTTATCTTAGCTGTGAGGCGGAACAGGACCTGTGGTGACGTCACTCCGGTCATCACATGATCCATCACCATGGTAAAAGATCATGTGACGGACCATGTGATGACCGGAGTGACGTCACCACAGGTCCTTTGACTGCAATCAGCAAAGAAAGAGACAGGAGAGATGCCGGCTACGCAAGCAAGTGGATTAAGGCGAGTTAATATTATTATTATTTTTAACCCCCTCCAGCGCTATTGTACTATGCATTCTGTATTCAGAATGCTATTAACTTTCCCTTATAACCATGTTATAAGGGAAAATAATAATTATCGGGTCTCCATGCCGATCGTCTCCTAGCAACCGTGCATGAAAATCGCACCGAATCCGCACTTGGGTGCGGATGCTCGCGATTTTCATGCAACCCCATTCATTTCTATGGGGCCTGCGTTACGTGAAAAATGCACAAAATAGAGCATGCTGCGATTTTCACGCAACGCATAAGTGATGCGTGAAAATCACCGCTCATGTGAACAGCCAGATAGAAATGAATGGGTCGGGATTCAGTGCGGGTGCAATGCGTTCAACTCACGCATCGCATCCGCGTGGAATACTCGCCCGTGTGAAAGGGGCCTAAAGGGGTTCTGCAGTTTGTTTACACTGATGATCTATCCTCTGGATAAATCATCAGCATCTGACCGGCGGGGGTCCGACACCCGGGACTCCCGCCGATCAGCTGTTTGAGAAGGAAGCGGCGCTGCTGGATTTCAGCTGCCTTCTCAAACAGCTGATTGGCAGGGGTCCCGGGTGTCGGAACCCCGCCGATCAGATGCTGATGATTTATCCAGAGGATAGATCATCAGTTAAAGAAACTGCAGAACCCCTTTAAATGGGCTGTTGCTGGGGTCCCACTATGTTTCCCTTCCTTCTTCTGTTCTCAACCCATCACTAACAAAGTGAGGTAAGGTCCTCCCTCACTACAACCTGGACACTATCTGGCAGGTAAGTGTCCTCTACAGCTTAAAGGGGTTATTCAAACCCTATAATGCCCAGGTCCCTCACACAGGTTGTACTTACCTTGCTCCCTGGCACCCGTGTCGTTTCTGATGCCCGCACGGCCGTCATTGTATCTCCCAAAACATGGGACGGGGGGGCGGGCAGCCAATAGCAGGTCGTGACGGGAAAGAGCCATCCTAGCATCGCGGGCTGCTACTGACGCGTGCCTTCGCCTCATATAGCTGATCTGATATTGATGACCTGGAAAACCCCTTTAAATAGGTTGTCCAAGATTTTGATATTGAGGGCTTATCCTCAAGAGAGCTCACCAATATCATATCAGTGGGGGTCCAACACCCTGCACCTCCACTGGTAAGCCGTTTCCTTCTACACAGCTCCAGCCATAGTGTAGTGGACAGAGCTGGTAACTGCACTGCTTCACACAGCCTTTTTGTTGCCTAAATGTAGTATATATGCAGCAGAATAGGCTTTAATCCACAGGGACCCAGAGGGAGCCCGACGAGACCCTCAGCACTGAAATGGAGTGCTGGTGACTAGGAAAGTGTATTTCTTTCTCAGTGGCAAACATTAGAATTCAGTGTGGAAAGCAGGAACCAATGATGGCCGCATCAGAGTTTGCAGGAGGGCTGAGAGCGCCTACCGCCAACATGCGCAGTCATGAGAGACACAGAGGACCAACACCAGGTGTCATGGTGTAGGTGCCATTAGCTAGTCATCTCATATTTGTGAATGGAATATTGACCAGCCAGATAAAGTGAAAATCATATGCCTCTGGAATATTTACATTTATTTCACAAAATTTCCAAAAGAAATCTACAACAAGCAACCATCACTAAAAATATTGGAAGGTGTAAAGAAACTTAGTCAAATAAAATAAAATAATCCAGGGGGAAATGATCTTCACCTGTTTCGACCGGCCTTATGTATGTCCAGGACATTGTGGAAACAGTCCTACTGCCTTTTTTTTACCTAAATGATGCAAAGTTCCAACAAGATAATACCGGCCTATATAGTGCCCGTGCTGCACAACGCGCTCCTCAGGGTATCCAGTTGCTCCCCTGGCAAGTTCCATCTCCAGATCTCTCCCGCAATGAGAATATCTGGGAATGGATAGAGTGATGGAGCTCCCATGCACAGCAGCCAACAAACACCTTGGCTGAACTACACACATAACATACCACAGAAGAATATCCAGCATGTGTATGACCATTACCATGCCACAGCGGCAGCCTGTAGTAATGTGACCCTTCCTCAATATAAACTCTGCTGCAGAACCTCAAACAAAGGGTGTGTGATCATTGACCATGCACAACAAGCAGTTTCTACTCTGTCAATCTCAGCTCAATAGCATTACGTTTTCCAGGTCTTCTTTTTCATTGCTTTTACGTTTATTGCTTCTATCTTCGGTTCTGGGCTGTGGTCCCATGTCCATGCAACTCTTTCTTATTTCCTGTGATGCTACATCCATGGATGGGTCACGGCAGCAACAGGGGCAGGGGTAGGGGAACATCTATCTAACTAGCTGGATGGGAGGAGCAGTAAACTAGATGTTCACTGTTAGTGGAGGTGCTGGAGCTGTGGGTGGGATACAGCAACAGGGGCAGGGGAACATCTATCTAACTAGCTTGATGGGAGGAGCGGTAAACTAGATGGTCATTGTTAGTGGAGGTGCTGGAGCTGTGGGTGGGATACAGCAACAGGGGCAGGGGAACATCTATCTAACTAGCTTGATGGGAGGAGCGGTAAACTAGATGGTCATTGTTAGTGCAGGTGCTGGAGCTGTGGGTGGGATACAGTAACAGGGGCAGTGGTAGGAGGAAAATCTATCTAACTAGATGGATGGGAGGAGCGGTAAACTAGATGTTCATTGCTAGTGGAGGTGCTGGAGCTGTGGGTGGGATACAGTAACAGGGGCAGTGGTAGGGGGTAAACTAGATGTTCATTGTTAGTGGAGGTGCAGGAGCTGTCGGTGGGATACAGCAACAGGGGCAGTGGTAGGGGGACATTATATAACTAGCTGGGTGGGAGGAGCGGTAAACTAGATGGTCATTGTTAGTGGAGGTGCTGGAGCTGTGGGTGAGATACAGCAACAGGGGCAGTGGTAGGGGGACATCTTTCTAACTAGCTGGATGGGAGCGGTAAACTAGATGTTCATTGTTAGTGGAGGTGCTGGAGCTGTGGGTGGGATACAGCAACAGGGGCAGTGGTAGGGGGACATTATATAACTAGCTGGGTGGGAGGAGTGGTAAACTAGATGGTCATTGTTAGTGGAGGTGCTGGAGCTGTGGGTGAGATACAGCAACAGGGGCAGTGGTAGGGGGACATCTTTCTAACTAGCTGGATGGGAGCGGTAAACTAGATGTTCATTGTTAGTGGAGGTGCTGGAGCTGTGGGTGGGATACAGCAACAGGGGCAGTGGTAGGAGGACATTATATAACTAGCTGGGTGGGAGGAGCGGTAAACTAGATGGTCATTGTTAGTGGAGGTGCTGGAGCTGTGGGTGGGATACAGCAACAGAAAGTGCTACATACAGTATGTAATCAAACCATTTATTGGGTCAGGAGAGGCCAAACTAAAAAGAAGACATGGGGAAGATGTGCATGAGGTAATCAACAACTCTACATATTGATTAAAAACCATAGTAATCCCACAAAACCCCTTTAAGATAGTTTTAATGCTAGAGCTGATTACTCTACAACATAGGTAGAAAGTGTTGGTTTGTGGAGATATGTGTAGGGAATTCATGTCTTGACACCGACAGATCAGCCGGGGAATATTGAGAAGCTTGAAATAAGTTAAGAACTGCTTACTGGCTCATAATCCAGGTGCCACACTGCCAGCTCCATACATTGATGGTAGTTCTCCATGCACTGACTTCTTGGTGGACCTATGATAGACCTGTGCTATACACAGTAGCCAATCTGAGGAGGCAGAGCTGCAAAAAAACGGAGGAGGTGCGTCTCAGACTACCTCTTGTCACAGATCACACCCCTATCCCAATGGAACACATAGGTACTCCCTTACAAATCTATTTTGAGCTCATCACATAGGTTATACTCACATTACCAGTTTAGGCTAGTTTAGGCTGCGTTTCTATTTTGCGGTATTGAGATCCGTCATAGGGTCTCAATACCGGAAAAAAAACGATTCATTGTCAATGGGGACAAAACGTAACTGAACAGAACAGAATTCTCCAAAATGCATTCTGTTCCGTTTGGTTGTGTTCTCATACCGGAAAGCAAACTGCACCATGCTGCGGTTTTCTTTCAGTCCTGGGATGCGGAACAAGACCCATAATGCAAGTCAATGGGGACTGATACGTTTTCTCTGACACAATCTGACACAATCGAAAATGGATCTGTCCTCCATTGACTTTCAATGGAGTTCATGACGGAGCCGTCTTGGCTATGCTAAAGATAATACAACCGGATCCGTTCATAACAGATGCAGACTGTTGTATCATCAGTAACGGAAGCATTTTTCCTGCAAAAACACTAGTGTGAAAGTAGCCTTAATCAGTGCGATCAGCAGGTTAGAGCAGATTAATATACAGTTTTGCAGGCAAAAATTCTGTATAAAAACTTGTAATTTATACATTTAAAGGTGTTGTGCAGCGATTTATATTGCTGGCCTATCTCCAGGATAGGTCATCAATATCTGATCTGGTCGGACACCCCTGTCGTTTGAAGAGGAAGCAGCGCCACTTCCTGTTCACTACATTGCACTTCGTCTAGGTACTGCAGTGTAATGATGAGTACTCGCTCCTTTCACTTGAATGGAGTGAGAACTATTAATTATACTACGCTGCCATTCCACAGGAGACGACACGCAGTGTAATGAACAGGAAGAGGCACTTGCATCTTCAATTAGCTGATCAGCGGGGGTCCCGGGTGTCAAAACACCCGCCAATCAATCAGATATTGATGACCTATCCTGAGAATAGGTCATCAATATAAATTGTTGCACAACCCCTATAAATTTCAGCTTTTTCTGAGCTCAGTTGTACATGGGGCCATTTTATCAGTGATCGATAGTGTTCCTCGCATAAGGGCTCATGAACATGATCACAATTTTGGTCTGCATCCAGTCCATCTGCATTTTTTGCAGCTTGAGTGTGGACCCACTCATTTCAATGGGGCTGCAAAAGATGTGGACAGCACTCTGTATATTGTCCGCAAAATTACAGAACATGTCCTATTCTTGTCCGCAATACAGACAAGGATAGGACTGTTCTATTAGGGGCTGTCCATTCCGTTTCGCAAAATGCGTAATGCACACGGCTTCTGTGTTTTGCAGATCTGTAATTTGTGCACCGCAAAACAGCCCACGGTCATGTGCATGAGCCCTAAGTGTGTATATGTAGACAGCCCCGGAGTACAAATGAACTGATTCAATTACAAGTTTTGCAAAGTCAGAGTCTGCGCAGATCCCCCTGCACTATAATAGATAGCACTGCATTTCGTGGTGACAGGTTCTCTTTAAATTAAAGAAAAAAACTTGTGCTATGACCTCCTCCCCAAATCAAGAAAAAGTTAACCCTATTTTGTGCCAAGTATTTGCCTTGCATTAATGTTACTCTTATTTTGTGCCAGCAGTGCCTGTATTGCAGCCCGCAAAACAGCAGGTCCGCAATATACGGGCACTGTATCAAGTTGAATGGGTCTGCATCTGTCAGCACAGCAACACGGACTGTGCACTTTCATTGGGGACCACAATTTGAAGACCCCAATGCAAGGCACACGTTTGTGTGCATAAACCCTTAGGCTGGATGTCTAGGGAGAGACTGCGGAGTAGTAGCCTCCCCGCCTACCTACATTAGCCAATGACTACATGAATTTGCGGCTTTGCAGAGCTATTCGCTTCACAAGCGCGCAGCAGCATGTCAGTCCAGCCTTAGAGATAATCCTAAAATTATTTTTAAATCGATGCAAAATGCTGTTAAATTCATTTCATCTGTATTTTCAATCCAAAGCACATACACAGCTAACACATTATGCCTGTGAGCTGAGACCGGGCCAACTGCCTTTACGAAGACACTAGGACCTTTGGAAAACATGCAAGCCGGCTACATGACACACAACTTATTAGCCTTGTGTAGGAGTATGCCCACGCCAGATGAGAATTGCCACCCTGTGATTTCCATGCAAATCCAGCCAGTTAAGCTGTTAGATGATGGCGCAAGTAAAACGTGTACAACTTTAATGTCACTGCGCTATCGCTTTCCTTCTGCGAATGTATGTGTTAAGCTGATTGATGGGCCCTGTAGGGGGAAAAGAATAGCTTACATGAAGGTCTGCACAACAATGTGACATTCAGAAATCAAAGTACTGAGCTGCCTGCAGAAGAAAAACGTGCAGCAAAGCTTTGAGCAAATTAAGCCTTATACAACTGAACGCAAGCCAGAGCCATCTCCATATTGCTAAAGCATGCACTACGAAATAAAACGGGTGAGGAAAGACATGGTGATCACTCAGGCAGAAGACTTAACGCGTGAAGGTCGTTTCAAGGCTTCACAAAAGGCTTGGGCATCTTTTCCACGTATATTAACCCTAAGGCCTTATACACATGGTAAGGAGGCTCTCTGGCGGCACACCGGGAGCCATATACAATGCTACATCTGCAACCCTAGGAGCAATGACAGGCTCCATAAAATGGCATCTAATGAAGTATGCCACTTTTTATTTTTCTCTTAGATTCTGTAGGCCTCTAAAAAGAGACTGGAGGTCTGCAGAGATACAGAAAAGGCGTCAAGCAATTCTATGGGCGAATTATTACTGCTCCAAACATAATGGAATTGCAGTATGGCTGTGGTAATGAGGCCTAGAGCAGAGGACAACCTGCATACAAGTCACTGATCTCTTTGTTAAAGGGCTTGTCCGGGTTCAGAGCTGAACCTGGACATAACCATATTTTCACCCTGGCAGCCCCTGTGATATGAGCATCGGAGAATTTAATGCTCCAATGCTCTCCCTTGCCCTTCGCTGGAACGCGCAGGGCAAGGACTTGTTTGTTTACCTCGGCACACTGTTGGGCGGAGGCTTCAGCCCAGCAGTGTATTTGGTGACGTCACTGGCTCTGATGGGCCAGCTTTAGAACTGCGCTAGCCATTTTACAGGCTAGGGCAGAGCTAAAGCCGATCCATCAGTGCTGGTGACGTTACCGAATGCACTGGCATGGGTGGGGAAGGGAGAGGGCTATGGGCGTAGAAAATTATCTAAATCTACGCCAGCAAGGGAGCTGGCTAAGATTTAGTCCAGCAGTAGATGCACCTTTATTCTTTGGAGAGTTCCAGTCACAATTCCAAACTGCTATTCATTGTATCCAATCAAAGAGATTTAACCACTAGTGCTTAGGGATGTCATAGAACATGTATAGCTTTTCCATCAATAGAAAAATGTCAGCATACCCCTTTAAATATCCTTATAAGTATACTGATTAGCGAATCATGATCGTACTTAATGAGGTTTTCCGTTAGTTAGATACTGATGGCCTATCCTCAGGACCGGTCATCAACATCAGATCACAGAGGCCTGACACCCAGCACCCCCACCAATCAGCTGTTTCGGCCATCCACTGGAAACTATACAGTGGAGGAAGCTGGAACCTCAAGTGATTGGGAGCTGAGTGGCAGTACACTGTGAAGCTGCATATGCCTGCACGCAACAACTGATCAGAGGGAATGCAAGGTGTTGAACCTCTACTTATCTGACATTGACAACCTATCCTAAGAACAGGCGATCAATATGTAGATCCCAGGAAGCCCATTTTGCGCCCCCCCCCCCCCCCATGTTGTTCCTTGCCGCGTCCCCCCCCTCCCCCGCTGATTCCCCCAGGTGAATACTAATGAGCGCATTATGGAAGCGCTCATTAGTACCAGGAAGTGGTGAACGCTCTGTACTCACCACTTCCTGGTTCTCTGCTGTCGGCTGTGCAGGGCTGTGCGCGCCAGTTTAGAGCACAGTCGACAGAGGAGGGAGAGAATTGAAGGCGGCGTCCGTCCAGGAGCAGGAGAGGTAAGTGTTTTTTTTATTTTATAAAAAATTTGGCTGCTGGGGGCATTATGGGGGCTAATTGGAGGCACATGGGGGCTAATAGGAGGCATAATGGGGGCTAATGAGCCATTATGGGGGCTAATGAGCCATAATGGGGGCTAATTAGGCATAATGGCTTATAATGGGGGCTAATAAGAGGAATAATGGGGGCTAATGAGGCATAAGAGCTTATAATGGGGGCTAATGAGGCATAAGGACTTATAATGGGTGCTAATGAGGCATAAGGGCTGATATGGGGGCTAATGAGGCATAAGGGCTGATATGGGGGCTAATGAGGCATAAGGGCTGATATGAGAGGCATAATTTGTCATCCACAGATGCCCCCATAACAGCGTGTCTTCCACAGATCCACCATAACCGCACACCTGCGCACTGACGAGAGACAGAAAGAAGGGGAAAGAATCCGCTGAAGCAAGCAGAGGACGGCACAGCAGACGACTGAATAGCTTCTTTTGTAAGTAAATTGCTTTATATAAAGGTATCCCTGCATACCGCAATTCTCTCGTATTTTGTAATCTTATTTATATATACTTATTTTGTTTTTGCCCCCCCATGGTATCTTTGTGCCCCCACCCCTATATATTGTTCCTAGAGTCGCCACTGCGGCCCGCTGCTTAGGCTGCTTACTTACTGTTCTCTAAAGGGGCGGTTTTAGGGGGTGGTCCTAGGGGTGGGTAGGGGCGTAGCCAGGGGAGGGGGGGGGGTGAGTTCCACCACCTTTTCTCTGAGAAAAAAAAGCCCTGACTGCACCACTAAATAGGAATGGTCATAATTCCTGGAACCCAACAGCGATTTTGATATTGCAGGGTTAGGACTTGTAGGCCTCTACCAGGCTGTATCCACACTGATGTCAGCAGTCCCGGCAGATGTGACAGAAATGACGGCACACAATGGAGATCATAAAGGACCGAGATGTACGCAATCGTTAAGTAAATAGCATACAACAGATCCAGCAGAGCGCTGTGGCTTTCATTATGAATGGAAGCCAGGACCCTAGTGTGAAAATGGCCTAGCTTACTAATAAAAGTCAAAAACTTAAATATGCGGGTAATTTATTATTAGATATGGCACATATGGCATACATTTTCCCCGTTCACTCCTTGCCTAAAAAAATGGGGTGTTGCATGGGTGGGGAAAGGAGGGGGCCGACCCAGCTCATTTATCATCTTCTATGCTTGTTTTAGGTGTAGAAAAATCATCTAAATCTACGCCAGCAAAGGAGCCGGCGAAGATTTAGGTCAGCAGTGGATGCGCCTAAGTGACGTAGCAGCTGGCGCCTCTACATAACCTAGGCACATCATTTGCCAGTGCAAGAGATATTATTTATAAAGTCGCCATATGTTCACCCTGGCTTGTATACCAAGGAATGGCTTGCTGCATATAACATGTCATTTTAAATCAAATAATCTCTTACAGTTTATTCATATTTGAACTCTCAATAAAGAAAGTCCAGCGTAGCACTATACATCTACGGTACTGGAACATTAAAAGCAGAGGAGAACTCTCCTGCTGTAAAAAGTTAATCATATATCATCCTTTTTTCTCCAGTGCCCTTAGGTTTATTGAACACATTTGTGACATGGCCACCACACCAATTACTGAGTAATAAATCTGCCAGTTCTTATTAAGCAAATCAGCTAGAATCAAGAAACTGAAAACTGCACATGAGGGGATGGCATCGTGTCCCTAAAAATTCCCAAACTGGTTAGTGCTCCATATCTCCAAAAAGTAGAATGTGAGAATGGAAAGTAAGCTAGCAGGCATTTGGATTTCCTGTGCCCACGCAGCGCTGCTAATGATTGGCGCATCTGTCGCATTATAAACATAGGGCATGTGTCCTGCCTGTGTACCCCTCTGCTGCCCTTCTCCTAATTACTGAAGGTAGCAATCTTGTCACGAATCCAGTCAAGCCCCGCAGCCCTAGCTGACAAACAAATAGAAACAGCTGGTAACTGGCAGCACACGCCGAAAACTCTCCCCGCCAGTCAGCTCTGATCTGCTCGAGAGACGCATTAATAAAACACTGGTGTGCATCCTCCATCAGCTCCGCACAACATAATCAGTCCGAGTGGCACACAAGAGGTCAAAAGCAGCGGCACGCAACTGTAACACAACTGGCTTTATAAACTCTCCAGAGACATGACCCCATATAAAGTGTTGATTCAGTTTCTCCAGATGTAAGACATGACTGAGACAATAAGGATATGGAGAAAAGGCCGGACTGCTCGTTACCTTCTCTACTTTTCCTCCATTGATGTCGCTGGGGAGAAATCTTTTTCCAATGGTTCTGAGGTCTGTCTGAAAAAAAGAAGAAGAAAAAAATAAGAAAATGTACAGTAGTATTGTGCTCTGGGAAATAGGAGGAAGCGAACAGAAGCAGTGCACCAGGTAAGAGTATTAGGCCTCTTGCACACGAATGTGTGCGCCCCGTAGCCATGCAGCAATGCACGAACACCCACCGTGGGGCAGCCGCAGCGGATCACGACCCATTCACTTTATTGGGTCCACGATCCGGCCGTTCCGCAAAAAGATAGGACATGTTCTATTTATTTGCGGAAGAGAAGTACGGGGCGAAACCCCACGGAAGCACTCCGTAGTGCTTCCGTAGGGTTCCGTTCCGCACCATTCCGTATCTCTGGATTTGCTGACCCATTGAAGTGAATGGGTCCGCATCTGTGATGCAGAATGCCCACGGAACGATGCCCGTGTTTTGCGTATCCGCAAATGCGGTCTGCAATACAGCCATGGAGTGCACACGCAATACGCCTTACACAGCGGCAGATACGGCCTTGTGCATATCAGCAATGACTTTTCCATTATTCAGAGAAACAGAAAAACACAGATATGTTAAACATTCTGAAAGGTCCATGTTACACAAGCGCATTCAGTGCGAGAAATACGCTCTGTGCGTCAGAAGTATTTCTCATCCTGGCTGCGGCTCCCATGACATGGACCCACGGCACTATAATAATTTATAACACTGTGTTCCTGCCCGATCTCCACTCTAATAAACCGTACTCTCATAATGCCATCGTACAGTGGAGATAAAGCAGGAACACGCAGCATTATAAATCATTATAATGCCATGGGTGCATGTCATAGGAGCAGCAGACAGGACGACAAATACCTCTGACATACAGAGCACAATTCTATCACTGAGTACACTAGTGTGAAACTGGCCAGTGGCAGATAAAAATCAGACCAATCCTGCAGACATAATTTTTTCCTATTTCTTCCATCAAAAATAGCAGAAACCTGGACACTGCGCATTACAGATGCTTAAAGGCGTTGAGGACCTCTCCTCAGGACAGGTCATCAGTATCAGATCAGCAGGACCCCCGCCGATCAGCTGTTTGAATAGAAGGCAGAGCTCTAACAAGGGCGGGGTCTTCCTCAATGTTTACCTGCTCACCGTCGACACTGAAGCAGCAAGCACACTTTCACTTTCACTTGAATGGGACAGAGTCAGGGGTGTAGCTATGGGGGTGCAGAGGTAGCAGTCGCTACCGGGCCCAGGAGCCTGAGGGGGCCCAAAGACCCTTGTGCCACATAAGAAGATACCAGTATTATAGAAAGACACCAGTATCATAGAAAGTGCATGCTGGTCAAGTTATAGCTCTGGCTGGAGGGAAGGGGATAGGTCAAGAATTTGGCATGGGAGGGGGGGGGGGGGGGGGGGTGTCTACTGTTTCAATTTTTTGTTGCAGCCAGCATGAAGGCTATGTGCTTCCCTAGCCACAAAACACTGAGGGAAGGGGGGCTCAAGCTGAACCCCTGGACCAGGGCCCATGAGCCTTTAGCTACGCCCCTGGACAGAGTATAACTACAGCTCAAGTGAATAGGCGGGGGAGCTGTAGATACAGTGCTGTCGGGTATTCACTGCTGCAGTGTCGACAGTGAGCAGGAGCGCTGCGTTCTCTTCACACAGCTAATTGGTGCAGGGGGCCAGAGTCAGTGAGAATGGTCACCTATCCCGAGGAAAGGCCATCAATATTGGAAAACAGACAATCCCTTTAAGGGCACCCATTTAAGCAGACTAACACACATGTGGATGCGGACAGCACACCATTGAAATGAATGGGTCCGCATCTGATCCGCCAAAAATGTAGATCAGATGTGGACAGAAACGCCAGTAATCTGCATAAGCCCTAAGACAGTAATTCATTTCCTCAAGATGTATCATAGAAATCAGCAAGCAGTGTGAAGAAAGCAGCAAGGCACATAGTAGGGATCGTATAAGAGAGAAGATCTAGTGCAATCTGTAGTATAATTTGCATGGCTGCTTTCTTCCAAAAACAGCAGCACGTCTGTCCACAGGTTGTGTGTGGCAGTGCGGACCTCAGTGGAGCCGAGCTACAATACCAGGCACAACTCATGGACAGGTGTGTGTCCGTTTTTGGACTTAAGAAGCCAAGTTTTTCAAGTCCTGGACAATCCCTTTAACTTACAACAAATGCATAACAACTCCAGTTTAGCTCTTGGAGAAGATAAAATATAATCTGCGGTGACTCGGAGACTTGTTGCCAGAATGAAGGACCCAGGGTCTGTGGCCCCCTCTGACAGCCACTTTGTCTTTTCAATGTGACGCCAATTTCAAAAATGCGTTTTATGGTAATCTGATACTACACCACTGGAACTATACTGGATTCGAGACACACACACACACATATATACACAATAGGGGCAAGTTCATATTAAAGTGGTTGTTCCAAGTTTGCAAATTGCTAGCTGATCATTGGGGGTTTAACCGCTGGGACCCCCACTGATCAAGAAAATGAGTGGTCCCATTCCCCTGATCTGATGGAGCAGCAGGCCAGGCAAGCTCCCTTCCGCTTCATTTATTCTTTATGCGAGTGATCCTTTACAGCAGGGATCAGCAACCTTCGGCACTCCAGCTGTTGTGAAACTACGACTCCCAGCATGCTCCATTCACTCCTTTGGGAGTTCTGAGTACAGCCAAGGAGGTGTGCATGCTGGGAGTCGTAGTTTCACCACAGCTGGAGTGCCGAGGGTTGCTGATCCCTGCTATAGAGAATGAATGGAAGGGCAGGGCACATGTTCGAATGGCAGGTCCATTAGATAGTGGGAAACGGGAAACTCCTCGTTCTCTGGATTGGTGGTATCCTGTGGATAGGGGATAACTTTCAAGCTTGGCCGAACCGATTTAAGCCAATAAACAGTATGGTGGTCATTTATCAAATATGCCTGTTCACCAGGCTCTAGTGCACTTGCATGGCTAGCGGGCAATGTCCAGCCTGTCAGCTGAGCTCCTTGATGTTCAGAAGTATTGACTTTTCTTTACTGTACGAAACAGCAGATCGCCAGAGATTATGGTTAGGTGCTAGGCGCGTTTCGGGGTCTCTAACCCCCCGTCCCCCTCCTCAGTAGCACAGATCAATTAAGGGGACAACATACTGTGTTAAGGGCACTTAAAGGGGTTGTCCGGGATCAAAATTATTTTTTCAAATATAGTTTACTCACTATTACTAGCCGAGTCAAGATTCCCCTGATGTTTTTAGGCATTTTTTAACCTGCTGCATGGCTCCTATGGTCCCCCACAGATTGTTAACATGGGTGTTTATTTCTGTGATAACTTCCTGCCGCACTGCACTGTGGGTCCCAGCGCAGCATCTCCTGGTTTCTACTGTCTTTCAACTCGTCCCTGCACCCGCCCCCCCCTCATACATATTCTCCTGCCGCACATCGTCCACTCCCCCATCGATCTGCCCCCCTCATACATATCCCGCCTCCAGCAGCACATATTCCTCCCCCATATTTACACCCATAAACTCCTCCTAGCTCTGTCTTCATTCTGCCTCCACTCATTAGAAAGATCCATGCCAGGTGACGTCACCGGATCAGCCCCTCTGTGCGCTCTACATAATGAGTTAGACTGACAGTGACGTCACGGGGCTCCCTGCGAAGCCAGAAGAAGAGACTTTGCTTGCCTGCAAGGGACCCGGGTACGTCACTCATTTTACAAAAATAGTCACTTCCGGACAATAATTTGCAGTATCAAAACGGGGCTTCAGAAACAAGTGGTGCAGGTAGGACATGCATGTGTAACATGTATGGTACTAATACAACAATGTCCTCAATCCTGGACAACCCCTTTAAAGGGATATATCATACTGTATCAGGGGGACCAAGGGATCATCCTGCTGTGAGGGTGGAGATGAACACCATACTGCATAGGGAGTATTAAGGATCATTATACTGTGTCTGCGTACTAAGGGCTCATTCACACAACCATATTTAAAGGGGTTGTCCGAGTTATGAAAAAAAATAATATAGCACTGAAAATCTGATGGGCAGCAATATAACGGAGCTAAGCAAGTTTTATGCAAAACAAAAATAATATATATTTCCTCATTTCCCTGGTTCTTTTCTGGCCCTTTGTTTACATGCAATAAAACCAATCTCTGCCCCTCCCCCTGCTCTACTAAGGATACAAGAGCTGCCCTGAGTGACATGTCTGCCTGCTGGGAGACTCAGCAGCATGTTGTATGTGTAGGACTACAAGTCCAAGCTGTATAATGCATACAGGATCTTTCCCCTACCTTCTTGTGCAATGCTCTCTCTAGTCCTTCAGCTCCTGTGCCAAGAATTGTCACAGCTGCAGCTAGCCAGTATGTGCAGCTAAAGGGGTTAAGATTCTTAGGAGAGAGAAGGGCGTGGCCAGCACAGTGACGTCTCCGTTTACAGGCTTGTAAACGACTTTTATCAGAGCAGGGAGAGAAGATGACATCACAGGTCATGTGACCCTCAGTGAAATCTGAGAAAGCAGCCACTGCAGATAAAGTGAGTTAATTGGAAAGCTACAAAAGGATAAAAGATAAGCAGTCACACTCTTATTTGGGTGCAAGGTATTGATTTATTTATATTCTAGTGTTCGTGGGGTCTGGTGGATGGGAAAAAATTTATACAAGTAGTCCCTTTTAATAAATGAAAAAATGAAAGATGAAAAATGGAGAAGTATTGGAGTGGTAATTAATCACCACTGGATGAGAGGTGATGGATGTCCTGGAAAAAAAATTGTCCTCGGAAAACTGGTGGATAATAAAATGTATAGGATACCTAGATAAAGAGTAAAATGTCTAGATATAAATCTGGATAAAAACTTTGAAAAAGAGTGTTCATAGGGTCTTTCAAATGCAGATAAAAATACCTAGAAAAAATATATATTCATAAAGTCTTACATATGATGGTCGCTGATCAGGAGTAAAATTCAGTAAAAGATGTATGGGATAGTCATTCAGAGTCGCTGTAAAGAGGATTTTTGTCCAGCGATGCCCCTTTGTGCAATTGGGATATAGTGTAAATAACAAATTGCCGCTCAGCAGAGGATCAATGGTGCGCCTTTTCAAAATGAAGTTTACAAATGTAACAATTTATGGCTGGTGGTAATTTTGTTCCATATGTTGCGCTGTGGAGGAAAGGGGTGCTCTGTGCCTAAGGTGCGGCGTCCCGCACTGTCTCTGGCTACAGAGATCACTTACCCTTCCCGGCGCTTGATCTCTTGGGTCCTCTGATGATAGTCTACTGTTCCTGGGAGGCTGTTGCAATCCAGTCCGGTTCTCAGGAGTCAGCGGCGTGCCTCGTGTTGCCAAGGACGCTGGGGGGCGTGGTTCGCGCGTCTAGAGAATGACGTAGGTGGTCACGTGATCACAGACTTTCTTTCAAGCGCCTTCACAGTGTTCTTCCTACTCTGTTGTGAGTGGTGAATATTCCGGTAATCCTCAGCTTTCTTATTCACCACTCACAACAGAGTAGGAAGAACACTGTGAAGGCGCTTGAAAGAAAGTCCGTGATCACGTGACCACCTACGTCATTCTCTAGACGCGCGAACCACGCCCCCCAGCATCCTTGGCAACACAAGGCACGCCGCTGACTCCTGAGAACCGGACTGGATCGCAACAGCCTCCCAGGAACAGTAGACTATCATCAGAGGACCCAAGAGATCAAGCGCCGGGAAGGGTAAGTGATCTCTGTAGCCAGAGACAGTGCGGGACGCACGCACCTTAGGCACAGAGCACCCCTTTCCTCCACAGCGCAACATATGGAACAAAATTACCACCAGCCATAAATTGTTACATTTGTAAACTTCCTTTTGAAAAGGCGCACCATTGATCCTCTGCTGAGCGGCAATTTGTTATTTACACTATATCCCAATTGCACAAAGGGGCATCGCTGGACAAAAAGCCTCTTTACAGCGACTCTGAATGACTATCCCATACATCTTTTACTGAATTTTACTCCTGATCAGCGACCATCATATGTAAGACTTTATGAATATATATTTTTTCTAGGTATTTTTATCTGCATTTGAAAGACCCTATGAACACTCTTTTTCAAAGTTTTTATCCAGATTTATATCTAGACATTTTACTCTTTATCTAGGTATCCTATACATTTTATTATCCACCAGTTTTCCGAGGACAATTTTTTTCCAGGACATCCATCACCTCTCATCCAGTGGTGATTAATTACCACTCCAATACTTCTCCATTTTTCATTTTTTCATTTATTAAAAGGGACTACTTGTATACATTTTTTCCCATCCACCAGACCCCACGAACACTAGAATATAAATAAATCAATACCTTGCACCCAAATAAGAGTGTGACTGCTTATCTTTTATCCTTTTGTAATTTTATGTCTCTGACTGGCCAGTCAGACCAAGCAGCTTTGCACCTCTACCATTTACCTGAGCAGTAGAGCCGTCTATTCCACTTCTTTAATTGGAAAGCTGTTACATTTGCCCAGTTAGGAACATAGTAAGAACAAAAAAAAAATAACTCGGATAACCCCTTTAGGTGTCCGCATTCGTTCCACAATTGTGCAGAACAGATGCGGACCCATTCATTTCAATGGTGCCGCAAAAGATGCAGACAACACAGTTCCACAGCCCAACAAAAAAGAAAATTGCGGACAAGAATAGGCATTTCTATCATAGGGCTGGCAAAATGCAGAACGCACATGGCCAGTATCTGAGTTTTGCAGATCCACAATTTGTGGACCGCAAAACACAAACAGCCGTCTGAATGAGCCCTAAAGAAACATCATTTTGTGTGGGGTCACCAAGTGTTCACCCTGCAAAGGGGGCACTTAGGGAACATGCTAATTTGAGGGGAGCACTTAGGGCCATTATACTGCATATGGGACACTAAAGGGCATCTTACAGTGTATGAATATGCTAGGGGAGCATCATACTGTGCCACTCTAAGAGGGATCACTCTGCTGTGACGGGAGCATCTAAGGGACATCCTACAGAGAGGGGGCACTTAGGGGACATCATATTGTGTGTAAGGGACACTAAGGGGGCATCATTACTGTCTGAAGGGCACTAGGGGTCATCATTACTATCTAGGGGGCCCTAAGAGGCATCACTATTGTGAGGTGGCACTAGAGGGATATTCCTACAGTGTTGTGGAGCATTCTTACTGCATACGGAGGCACAAGGGGGCACCATTACTGTGTAGGGAGTCACTAAAAGGATTGGGCAAGATTGGAGATGCATCTTTTTATTTAAGAAAAATATATAATAATTGCTGCAGTGCACTATGCGTCAATGGTGTGGTACCGCCTTACATTTTTTCCTCAAAGGCAGACCCAGGACCTTTACAAAAAGTACTCGAGTTCCCCTGCTCTCGATGACCAGCCTATCCCCCCCTTGTTTGGTCTGAACATTGGTGCCCAACATAGCTGAAAACAAAGAACCCTTTCATATGGTGCGATAGACACAGAGATATATTCTTGTTTTGCTGCTGCGGATTGGAGGTCACTAAAGCATAGAATTAAACCAATAGTCATTTGTGCTGGCATGCAATGATTAACATAAGCAGCTGGCATCCAACAGAGAACAATTTGAGCTCCATGGGAGATGTAGTGTGACGGGACAAGGGTTATTAAGTATCATTACCGCTTTTTATCTGTAAACCTGTATTTACATGAGTTCAAGGATAAAGGATTAATTATCTTTAATAACCGTTCCTTCTAGCAGAATATTCACAAAATAAGCCACTCTCAGAGCACTGTCAAAGCTCTGCCGACAGCAGCTGAAATGGGTTATTCAGCATCTCAGCACCAGTCCTGTGTCCGCAGCCATTTTCTGTACCAGTATATCATCAAGCTGCGCTTTCACAGTAAAGGAGAGGGGCGCCCTGGAAAATATTCCTGGCAGGTAAGCCTGCGACTGCAAAGGGCCCACTGCATGAAGAACTGATCACTTATAGCAGATATGGACACCTACTGGGAACATCTCCCTAAGGGCTCATGCACATGAATGTATTTTCTTTCCGTGTCAGATCAGTTTTTTTTTTTGCGCAGTGTATATGGAACCAGTCATTTTAATGGGTCCGCAAAAAAAAAAAAAAAAAAAAAAAAAAAAAGTTACTCCGTGTGCATTCAGTTTCCGTATGTCCGTTCCACAAAGTATAGAAAATGTCCTATTATTGTTCGGATTACGGACAAGGATAGGACTGTTCTATTAGGGGCCAGCTGTTCCTTTCTGCAAAATACCGAATGCGTACAGACATCATCTGTGTTCGGAGTGTGTGCGGAGCGCAAAATACATACAGTCGTGTGCATGAGGCCTAAGATTGCATTCACATTGTAGCTGTATAATCTGCAGGAAAGTTCCCATCACATATGTCAAACATACGGTATATCCTTATGCTTATGTTAATTGGTACACACCAGTAAAAATTAATTGAGCTTCACCTGAGCAATTTGCTTAATTCTATGCCTTGTCCAAACCCTTTAGAAGTGATGGTCTATCAGAATAGGTCATCAATAATTCACTTGGGGGGGGGGGGGGGCCCGACACCCTGAACCCCCAAAGATCAGCAGTTGCCGGATATACACAGTTATGTCCGATGTCCAGTGGACTGAGCCCGTTACTGCAGCGCTGCTCCCATTCGCTTTAAAACTCTACAGAGCTACATGAAAACTGTATAAGCCCCATTATAAATGGCACACTGCAACTGCTAAATCTAATAACATTTTGTCTGGATGAACATTTACTGAAAGGGAGTCTGTCACCTTGTCTGTGAACTATCTGATAGAAGATAAAGGAGTCCAGACCAGTATTTCCTCCACAGTCATTCGCACACTGGGCACTACCAAAACGGAGCTGGAATACATAGTCCAGGTTGCCAGGGTCGCGCCTTTATTTTTGCACGGTTCAGCAGTCTGGACAGTGTAATCCAGTGCAGCTTTGCCAGCGCTCAGCAGGGTTAACAAGGTGTAGAGGGGGGGATTATGAAAAGAAAAATTACTGTTCAGGACTCCTTCCCGCAGAAAATTGTCCATAATGAAGGTGAAAGATTCCCTTGAATGGACAGTGCACTCGCCACCATTAAAAGCCAATTAAAATGATACTTACATTGAGAGCAACGAGGATAATAGCACTTTTAGTCAGTTTCTCCGAGGAACCATTACAAGCTTCAAATCCCTCTTCAGAAAGATACCTGTTGTAAAATATGTAAAGAACACTTCATTACAAGGTCTTCTTAAGAAATCTAGGGAAAAAATACATAAAAATTCTATATGCAATGATTTCCACATCCAATCACGAGTTACGAGTTTATCTCTTTAATGCCAAGCATGTATGTAATATTAAATCACTTTAACCCCTTCCAGACAAAGCCTATGTTGGCCTTAAAGGGACAATGTCACCTGGATTTCACTTACTGAGTTATTACCATCACCACATCAGTCTCCACGATTTACATTAAAATATACTAGTATTACTGCCCTGTGTCTTGTACATTTGTCTAGAAAATCGCTTTTATTAATATGCTAATTGCCTCAATAAGGAGCGCAAGGGGCTGTCCCTCCGGCCGTTGGAGCCCAGTCACGCCCATTATCTTGGAGTCCAGCACCGCCCCACTGTTAATTTATTCACTGCTCATCGCCGACATAATGTGTTTGTTGCGCCCGAAATCTCCCGCATTTAAGGGTCGAGTAAAGCTGGCGCATGCGCACTTCATTCTGTGAAGCCGATGCCAGAACACCGCGGGGGTGTTGACATGAGTATCCACGGCGCATGTGTGAGATTTTGGGCACAACAAACACATTACGTCAGCAATGAGCAGTGAATAACTTAACAGTGGGGCGGTGCTGGACTCCAAGATAATGGGTGCGGCTGGGCTCCAACTGCCGGAGGGACAGCCCCTTGGGCTCCTTACTGAGGTAATTAGCATATTAATAAAAGCGATTTTATAGACAAACTACAAGACACAGGGCAGTAATACTAGCATATTTTAATGCAAATTGTGGAGACTGAAGTGGTGATGTTAATAGCTCAGTAAGTGAAATCCAGATGACAGTGTCCCTTTGAAGCGGTTGTCTCTTAGACATCGGTGGTATATCGCTAGGATATGTCACCAATGTCACCTCTGGGACTCGTGCCTACCTCCAGAATGGGAACCCTGACGTGAGCAAAGAGCAGCCACGCACGTGCGACTGCGCGCCATATCTATGGGACCGTCAAAAATAGCCGAGAACTGGATCAGCTTTCTCCGGCAGTCCCATAGAAGTGAAGGCACCCTCCATTCATACCCTTTGAGCTTTTCCACATTTTTTTCACATTACACTCACAAACAATGTATTTTTATTGGGATTTTATGTGATCGACCACCACAAAGTAAAAATCTGCAACGTGTGTCGTGCATTTGTATTCAGCACCCCTCCCCCCTGTACTCTGATACCCCTAAATAAAATCCAGTGCGACCAATAGCCTTCAGAAGTCGCCTAATTAGTAAGTCGAGTCCACCTGTGATAAAAGATAAATGTGGCGGACTAGCTGTTCTTCGAATCCCCCTTTTCAGAAAGTAGTGAGGGCAGTGCAGAAATGGCAATTACAACAAAATTGGTTCAAAAAGTCACCCAAAAATTTTTTCTGCCACTTCTCTAGTCCTCTGATCTAATCACCCCTTGTGCCTAGTTGGGACATCTGTCGGCAAACTGTTATTAAAGGGAGTCTATCGGCTGTTTTGACCACGTTACACAGATCACAGCACTAGGTAGGATTGGAGAATACCCCTTTTATTATCAGAAGTATTGTGAATATGAACTTTCCGGCTGAAGCAACACGGCAGCTTTTGGCCACAACAAACGTCACTCGACCAAAGATCAATGTGTAGTGGTGCAGCCTAAAAACATTGTGGAACTGAATGGGCACAGAGTGAAACTTGCCGCAACTGCAACCACAGAATTGTAAAAAATCTAAAATTCTTTGTTTTCTTGTGATTCTGGTGATGTGTGTGTGCACGGTCTCCTCAGTCGCTGTTACCCACACCATGGACATTCCCATACATGTATGGCGCAGCAGGAAGTGACTTCCCGACAGCCGCCGTACACGGGGCGGGTCAAATAGCTGTGCATCACAGGGAACCTTCCTGGTTGTTGTAACCTTCTGTGTTGATAACTTTTGAAGCACAAGAGATATTGCAAATCTGAATGAAGTAATCCAGGCATGCTCAACCTGCAGCCCTCCAGCTGTTGTAAAACTACAACTCCCACAATGCCCTGCTGTAGGCTGATTGCCTGGCCTACAGCTATCAGCCTACAGCAGGGCATTGTGTGAGTTGTAGTTTTACAACAGCTGGAGGGCCGCAGGTTGAGCATGCCTGCTGTAGGCTGTTCGGGCATGCTGGGAGCTGTAGTTTTGCAGCAGCTGGAGGGACGCAGGTTGAGCATGCCTGAGGTAATCGATTTCTGAGAAAATTCTGGTCTTCTTTGGCGTGCTACATGACCCCCGTCCAATTGGAAAAAAATGCCCGTGATCCAATATGGTGGCCATGTTCCAGACATCACCTAAAAGATAAGGGCTGTTTCACACGAGGGACTCACGCTCCGTGTATGATCAGGATCCTCTGCTCTGGACTTGCAGGAGCGCACGGCATTATCATGATTATTAATGCTATGTGTCTCTGCATGGCCTCCGCTCCTGCAAGTCCAGAGCAGAGGATCCCGCTCACACACGGAGCGCGATTCCCGCAATGGACTCGCTTGTGTGAAACAGCCCTAAGACCCCTCATACATTACTCGCTGGGGTATTCAGATATTTAATTTTCCCTTTTGTTTCTAAAATAAAAGGGTGTCACAGCAACAAAAGTCTAATTTCAGAACGCAATCTACCAAGATTCAGACACAGAACGCTCGATCCCATCACACAGAACAGGAACAACTGTCAGCACCTAGTAATGAAACACGCCACACCTCACTACGAGGCCTTCAGAAGTATCATTATTTCTTTCACTGAGGCAGTAAAAAAGAAGGCGATAAACCAAACTTGGTTTTAAGGTGTAATAAAATCCTGGGATGAGCTGCAATTCCATAGTCCCAAACCTAGATTACAGTTTACAGCCATGCTTTAAAAAAGGACAATTACACTGCGAGGTCTGAAGCAGGGAAACCATTCCCATCACCGCTAGTTGCACCTTTTCCCCTATTTTTCTGCTTCTACAGAAAAAAAATATAAGATATCAAAACGTAATTAGCCGTACCGAACTGTGACCAGGCAGACTTTCAGTAAGACTGGATGCATCTGGATTGGGGCTTATGAAACCTCTTTTTCAGTTTCATTATCTGATTTTTCTATTTTGTGTCTAATTTTCTAGCATGTCATCATTTCTAGTCTCATAAATGTAATACTTCATAAAGGAACTACAAGAATGTAGTACTACGCTCAAATTAAAAATTAAAGCAGATCTGTCAGCTTTAGACTACCGGCACACAATGTGGATTGTAGTGCGGGAAAAAAGAAGCGTAATACAGTACCAGCAAAGTGTATAAGATGTGACATTTTTCCCCTCAGTGTGTAAATTGACCTGTCGTGTGTATTTTAAAATCAGCAGCATGTCCATTTCAGACGAGCGAGTGTCACACTCGCAGCGTGAGTATGCACAGCAGCTCCCGTCCTGAACTCCGGAGCACTGCCGGGGTTGCATAGCATTATATTGGTTTATGATGCTATGTAACCCATACAGTTCTGGAATGTATTGGATTACACTGACAGCATTAGGTCAGTGCACTAGCGTTGTTGGAATCCATCTAGTGTTAAAGTACCCTTGTACAATATATTCTAGCACTGTAAGGTCTACATAGCATCATAAAAATCAATATAATGCTATGCAACCCCAGCAGTGCTGGGAGTTCAGGACGGGTGCTCTCCCTGCGAATCCGATGTGAGGGACTTGCTCATGTTAAAGGGGCCTAAAAGGGATTGTGCAGGATAGGACATTAGGATCAGCAGGGATCTGACTTCTGGCACCCAGCTGATCAGTTGCTTGAAGAAGCTGCACCACTCCTTGGAGCAGCGCATCCTCCTCAGTGTTCACCTGTATGTCGTCTGTAGTAGTGGTGCAGCACAATTGCAGCTGTTCGTTCAATTCAAGGGAGAAGTAGCTGTAATTACACCGAACCACGGCTACAATCTAGACAGCATGCAGGTGAACACTGAAGAGGAGGCTGCGCTCCCACAAGTGCCAGAGTTTCTTCAAACAGCTGATCAGCAGGGTTCAAGGAGTCAGATCTCTGACACTGATGACCTATCCTGAGGATAGATTATTATTATGACACAGCACAACCCCTTTAATATGCTGCCTTATGTAACGCTGTGGTGCTAGTAACCAAATCAACACAAAAATACTGTTTGGCTACTAGCAGCTGTAAAGAAACCACCGGACTTCTAGTATAGACCGATTGTATTCATGAGGGATCTCCTCACTAGGTTTTCACTTATGCACAGCAGCCTGGCAATCACCGCTTAGGCTGGGTTCATACCTGAGCGTTTTACAGCGCGTTCCTACGCGCTGTAAAACGCTCAACAGGCAAGAACCAATGATTCAAGAAGTACAGGAGCTTTTTTGGGGCGTCTTGTCGCGCGTTCCTGTACATAAGACTTCCAGGAACGCGCAACAATGGGCGTTCGCATACTACCGGAGCCGCGTATGCGAGGCGTCGGAGAATCGCGCATACACAGCGCTCAGGTCAGGACGCTCAGGTCTGAACCCAGCCTTAGGGAGTAGGAGGAAGGTCCGCACGCCTCCTGAAGTATAGTACTCATCAGCACAGGGCATTGGCAGGAGGGTCTGTGAATTGGGACAGGTAAGAAGGTGCCTGCAAAGCTTTCTCTAGCGCCATGTCACTTCAGCGTTGAGTTCACAGAGCTCCAGGCAAATTCACACGTAGCAGAAATGTGTCTGTGAAGGTTCTCATTTATCCAGGTCATGGTATATATCTGTAAAGAATAAATCAAGGCAACTGGACGTACTGTAGATTTCTTGAAAACGTTTCACTCGTTCTTCCAACGAGCTTTGAGAAAGCTCGTTGGAAGAACGAGTGAAACGTTTTCAAGAAATCTACAGTACGTCCAGTTGCCTTGATTTATTCTTTACAGATATGTAGCAGAAATGTGTATGACTGTGCGACTCATCTGAACACAGACAGCAGAAATCCAAGTGTTTCAGATCCTTCAAATGAATGGACCTGGTTTTCAGATGTGTAATGTTTGACACTTACATTTGCATTAGCACATTAACACTTTAAATACTATTCAGTGAAGGATGGAAACCATTTAACACCTAAGGCGAAGAGAGATGCTTCACAGCTAACACTGCTAATTGGTCACGAGCACATCCCCAGCGCAGGCAGCAAATTCAGTCTTACAGCCCAACTGGAAGAGAATACACACAGTACACCTTGTAACCGATCGTCAGTACATACAGTGGATATAAAAAGTCTACACACCCCTGTTAAAATGTCAGGTTTCTGTGATGTAAAAAAATGAGACAAAGATAAATCATTTCAGAACTTTTTCCACTTTTAATGTGACCTATAAACTGTACCACTCAATTGAAAAACAAACTGAAATCTTTTAGGTGGAGGGAAGAAAACAACAACAAAAAAATTAAAAATGTGGTTGCATAAGTGTGCACAGCCTCTTATAACTGGGGATGTAGCTTTGTTCAGAATTAAGCAATCACAATCAAAATCATGTTAAAGGAGTCAGCATACACCTGACATCATTTAAAGTGCCTCTGATTAACCCCAAATAAAGTTCAGCTGCTCTAGTTGGTCTTTCCTCAAATTTTCTTAGTCGCATCCCACAGCAAAAGCCATAGTCCACAGAGAGCTTCCAAAGCATCAGAGGGATCTCATTGTTAAAAGGTATCAGTCAGGAGAAGGGTACGATATAATTTCCAAGGCATTAGATATACCATGGAACACAGTGAAGACATCAAGTGGAGAAAATATGGTACAACAGTGACATTACCAAGAACTGGTCGTCCCTCCAAAATTGCTGAAAAGACGAGAAGGAAACTGGTCTGGGAGGTTACCAAGAGGCCTACAGTAACATTAAAGGAGCTGCAGGAATATCTGGCAAGTACTGGCTGTGTGGTACATGTGACAACAATGTCCCGCATTCTTCATATGTCTGGGCTACGGGGTAGAGTGGCAAGACGAAAGCCTTTTCTTACGAAGAAAAATATCCAAGCTAGGCTACATTTTGCAAAAACACATCTGAAGTCTCCCAAAAGCATGTGGGAAAATGTGTTATGGTCTGATGAAACCAAGGTTGAACTTTTTGGCCATAATTCCAAAAGATATGTTTGGCTCAAAAACAACACTGCACATCACCAAAAGAACACCATACCCATAGTGAAGCATGGTGGTGGCAGCATCATGCTTTGGGGCTGTTTTTCTTCAGCTGGAACTGGGGCCTTAGTTAACCTAGAGGAAATTATGAACAGTTCCAAATACCAGTCAATATTGGCACAAAACCTTCAGGCTTCTGCTAGAAAGCTGAACATGAAGAGGAACTTCATCCTTCAGCATGACAACGACCCAAAGCATACATCCAAATCAGCAAAGGAATGGCTTCACCAGAAGAAGATTAAAGTTTTGGAATGGTCCAGCCAGAGCCCAGACCTGAATCCTATTGAAAATCTGTGGGGTGATCTGAAGAGGGCTGTGCACAGGAGATGCCCTCGCAATCTGACAGATTTGGAGTGTTTTTGCAAAGAAGAGTGGGCAAATCTTGCCAAGTCAAAATGTGCCATGCTGATAGACTCATACCCAAAAAGACTGAGTGCTGTAATAAAATCAAAAGGTGCTTCAACAAAGTATAATTTTAAGGGTGTGCACACTTATGCAATCATATTTTTTCTTCCCTCTACCTAAAAGATTTCAGTTTGTTTTTCAATTGAGTTGTACAGTTTATAGGTCACATTAAAGGTGGAAAAAGTTCTGAAATGATTTAGCTTTGTCTAATTTTTTTACATCACAGAAACTTGACGTTTTAACAGGGGTGTGTAGACTTTTTATATCCACTGTATTAGAATCACATAGAGAGGGGATGATTCATTCACCAATCAGTCAGAGCAATGAGGTTTGTTCTAAGTGCAATGTCAAATTTGGTTTGACAGCTTTGTGACCATGTATATACTGCACAAGATCTTCTACTTCTAGTAAAAAATAGAACAGATGCAGATAAAATCGATATAAAACATCGTAGAAATAGACAGAGTAGAACTAGATGGATTTACCTGAAGATTTTACTTGTAATAAGAACATATGATCAACTTAAGCTGAAAACAACCTTAAGCACATCCACCTCAATATACCGCGCAATACAAGTAGGTGGGTGGGAATTAAAGCTGCGTAATCGCTTAAAAGGCTTTTCTGAAAATTAAATCCATCTCGTGTGCACATTGCCGTAATTTGCGTCAAATTAATCAAATGTTGCACAATGTTGGAACATCTTTAAACTGTTATCTAGAGCTCCTACTAGGGATGAGCGAACTTCTGTTTCAAGTTCGGCATACAAGGTTTGGGTTCTCTAAGAATTCAGTTCTGGATTCCGCTACCACCGACAATAACGTGAACCTTTGCACGCCGAACTTGAAAACAGAAGTTCGCTCAACACTAGCTACTACTACTGAAGTGTGTTTGACACTAGGGATAAGAGAATCGACTTTGGATGAAACTTCCAAAGTCGATTCGCATAAAACTTTGTTCCAATACTGTATGGAGCGAGTGCTCCACTCCATACAGTATTAGAATGTATTGGCTCAGATATGCCAAAGTTATTACTTTGCGTAGTCTCGTGAGATTTCAAGTAATAACTTCATAAGTTGATTTCTACTATAAATAAAACATTTTCAAGTGGTACCTTGCAATCAAACCTGACTTCAGGAAATGTTTTTTTTACAGTAGAAATCAATTTATGAAGTTATTACGCAAAGTCTCACGAGACTTTGCGAAGTAATAACTTCGGCAAACCGAAGCCAATACATTCTAATACTGTATGGAGCACAGCTTTCATCCGAAGTCGAGTTGCTCATCCCTATTTGACACCTCACACCCGCTACCTAAAGAGGACCTTTCATCTGTTTTACTTATATGAGCTAAATAACTGTACTTGCGGGGGTAGCCCGCGCTGATGCTGCCACCCCAGTTTTTTAGGTTTTTTTTAAACATCGCCCCTACGCCCCGTCTGAAGTTTCTGCGCTCAGTATGTAAATACTGAGCATCAGTACAGGGAGGAGGAGATGCCAAGGTTTCTCAATGGGCGTCTCCTTCTCCCTGGCTGTGCCGCGATCCAATCACATCAGATACAAGATACAGTGGCCTCAGGATACAATGAGTCTTTTCTGACCCATCGTAAGTTAGTTGCTAGTCAGCAGCTATTCCTGACTGTTACATATAAGGACTTGTTTTATCTCTCCTAGTTATCTGCTTATTTTTCTTAAATCTTAATTTTCTCTTATCTTGGATGACATTTTGGGGCTTTGGAACCGATTACTAAATTTACAATGGTTTCAACATACAATGGTCCTCCTGGAACCAATTAATATTGTAACTTGAGGGACCACTGCACTTGCTTTGTGGGCGGGGCCATGCTAAGGAGTCACATGACAGTCATGAATATCTGCCTGGCGCTGTGAGTGCTGCCAATGCTCTCATAGTAATGTAGGCATCAACATCTGGAGTTTCCAGACATAGTGATGACAGGGCACATTCACTTTGGCCTCATTCACACAACCATATTTTTGGTCCACACCAGATCTGCATTTCTATTGGTCTGCAAAAAAAACGGACTGCACACAGATGCGACTGTTCTGCAGTCTCGCAAAAATAATAGAACATATCCATTTTGCAGACAAGAATAGACATTGTTACAGTGGGTCCGCAATAAAACACAAATGTCATCAGTATTTTTTGCGGATCCGCATTTTGCAGACAGCAAAATACCTACGGTCGTGTGAATGCACCATTCATATGTACACTGCTTGCTTCTGTCCATGAGGCAGCGCTGTTTTGGTGCCATTTTCCGCATGGAATCCGCACTAAAAACCGCCTCTAAAAAGGCTCCCATTCATTTCAATGGGAAGCAGACCATGTGTTTTTCCATGCTGAAAAAAACTGCATGGGAGAAAGAAGCAGAATGCTCTATCTTGGAGAATTTGCACTGATTCTCCCATTGAAATGACTAGGAAGCTGAAAAAAGTGCCAAGAAAATGCACAGAAAATCAGCATGTTTTCATAAAAATGTCATGTGAACAGGCCCATTGAGAAGCTGCAGGTACATATCACAATACGTACATCCCTACATTCTTGTGAGTGCTTCTTTATAACAGGCTCATTTGGCAAGGAAGGTGTTAAAGGGGTTGTCTCACTTCAGCAAATCGCATTCATCATGTAGATACAAGGCACTGACTAATGTATTGTGATTGTCCATATTGCTACCTTTGCTGGCTTCTAGGGCTGCAGCTAACGATTATTTGAATAATCGATTAGTTGCCGATTAATTTCTACGATTAATCGGGAAAAACGACAAAATTACAAAACAAAGAGGTTTATATGATTTTACTTGAAAAATTATGTTCAAAGGCCATATTAAAACAAATTGTGGACGACACTATTATGGGGGGGATCTGTGGATGACACTATTATGGGGGGGGATCTGTGGACGGCGCTGTTATGGAGGGGGGATCTGTGGACGGCGCTGTTATGGAGGGGGGGATCTGTGGACGGCGCTGTTATGGAGAGGGGGATCTGTGGACGGCGCTGTTATGGAGAGGGGGATCTGTGGACGGCGCTGTTATGGAGAGGGGGATCTGTGGACGGCGCTGTTATGGAGAGGGGGATCTGTGGACGGCGCTGTTATGGAGAGGGGGATCTGTGGACGGCGCTGTTATGGAGAGGGGGATCTGTGGACGGCGCTGTTATGGAGAGGGGGATCTGTGGACGGCGCTGTTTATGGAGAGGGGGATCTGTGGACGGCGCTGTTATGGAGAGGGGGATCTGTGGACGGCGCTGTTATGGAGAGGGGGATCTGTGGACGGCGCTGTTATGGAGAGGGGGATCTGTGGACGGCGCTGTTATGGAGAGGGGGATCTGTGGACGGCGCTGTTATGGAGAGGGGGATCTGTGGACGGCGCTGTTATGGAGAGGGGGATCTGTGGACGGCGCTGTTATGGAGAGGGGGATCTGTGGACGGCGCTGTTATGGAGAGGGGGATCTGTGGACGGCGCTGTTATGGAGAGGGGGATCTGTGGACGGCGCTGTTATGGAGAGGGGGATCTGTGGACGGCGCTGTTATGGAGAGGGGGATCTGTGGACGGCGCTGTTATGGAGAGGGGGATCTGTGGACGGCGCTGTTATGGAGAGGGGGATCTGTGGACGGCGCTGTTATGGAGAGGGGGATCTGTGGACGGCGCTGTTATGGAGAGGGGGATCTGTGGATGGCGCTGTTATGGAGAGGGGGATCTGTGGATGGCGCTGTTATGGAGAGGGGGATCTGTGGATGGCGCTGTTATGGAGAGGGGGATCTGTGGATGGCGCTGTTATGGAGAGGGGGATCTGTGGATGGCGCTGTTATGGAGAGGGGGATCTGTGGGTGGCACTGTTATAGAGAGGGGGATCTGTGGGTGGCACTGTTATAGAGAGGGGGATCTGTGGGTGGCACTGTTATAGAGAGGGGGATCTGTGGGTGGCGCTGTTATGGAGAGGGGGATATGTGCACTGTTATGGGCATAACAGTGCACAGATCCCCCTCCCCGTGATAGCAGTGCCATACACAGACCCCCCCTCCCCATAGCAGAGCCATAGACCGATCCCCCTCCCCATAACAGCCCCGGCCCCGCTGCTTAGTCGGACTAATCACTGCATCTTTATTTTACCTTACAATGACCCTCCAGTAACAGGCAGAGCGGACGGCGGCGTAACGTCACTTACTCACGTGACGCACCTGCTCCGCCCACTTTATGAATGAAGGAGGCGGAGCAGGTGCGTCACATGAGAAAGTGACGTTACGCCACCGTCCGCTCTGCCTGTTACTGGAGCGTCATTGTAAAAGCCCGCATAGCAACGAATCGGCGATTATTCGATAACTGGATTCGTCGACAACGAATCCAGTTATTGATTATAATCGATTACATTGATTAATCGTTGCAGCCCTACTGGCTTCATTCATTTTTCCATCAAATTGTGCAAATAGGTTGCCCTTTTTTCCTGTTGTGTGCAAGCACGACCACTGCTTCTGGATTGCAGGGCGGTCGTAACCATGGAAACAGACAGTGTAAAATGTGATGGAAAAATGAATAAAGCCAGCAAAGGAAGCAAGATGGACAATCACAATACATTAGTAAGTGGCTTGTAATAACTTTCTCTACATGATAAATGCCACTTGCTGAAGTAAGAGAAATCCTTTAACACGAAGTAAGGGCAGCTCGAGCTTACACTATACCAGTAATTTATGGCAGTCCGGCAGCAGGACTCACACCTGGATACTAATTCACCCATGCCAATGGGGAAAACCCCATTAAGTAAGGCTGGGTTCACATTACTGTTTAAGTTTTCCGTTCTTCTGATCTGAAGAACAGTAAATTTAAAAAAAGATCCTTTATTTTGAGCGTTCATTGTGCTTATTGTTTTATTTTGCCATTTCCGTTATTGTTGACAGGAGGAAAAATCTTCCACTGAGGACTTTTTCCCTCGTCAAAAGTAAAGGATCTCAGGCGGAACTGGCTAAAACAGAAGACAGATAAGCACAACAGACACTCGAAATAAAGGATCCTTTTTTTTTTTTGTTGTTTCTGTTCGTCTGATGGATCAGAAGAACGGAAAACTAAACGATTATGTGAGCTCAGCCTAACCCTGCACCTTTTTAATAATCCACAGTTAATAAATCTGGTGTAAACTTACAAAAAGTCACAATCTGTAACTTTCTTTCCCTGCAGGTATTCTATCGCAAATGGAATCAATTCTCCAGTGTCCCTGCTAGAGAATTCGGAAGATTTGTAAAGAGAAGAGCTCACAAGGTAAAACATACAGCGATTTCACTGCATAGTGATAGTTTTGTTCCAAATGGCTATTTTTCCTCCACATAATGTAGAATGAGAAGCAAGGATCCCAATAGCAAAATATGCAATAGACTCTTCCGCGCACAAACAGGCTTGGGCCCCTGTATGCACCGACATTGTGCCTAGGAGAGAATGAAAAAAACAAAACACAACTAAAGCTTTCTAATCAGTTCCCCTGTGCCCCCCAAGCCCACAAGAGAGACTGGCGAGGAGCGCGCCCCTGAGAACACCAGCAAAAACACCGATTTCCCTTCTTCCCTTATGAAGGGCCTAGACTTGTAACATGCCAAATCCAATTATTTCTATCAACTAAAAATACAGGAACACAATGTTTGATTAAAAAATAAAACCTAACATGCTAATAGCATCATTTTACCCAATTAGTGAAGCAGGTAATGATGTTTCTGGTCACCAGGAGCTCATGTGTGTGGTAATATCAGACGCCTGCTGTCTGCATCCAATGTTTCATATTCTATTAGAAAGCAGACTGGAAACAACAGGCGTCCCTGAATGAACATTAATGGCCACCCTATTATCTGCAAAGATTGATCAAGAGAAATACGGCCCCCGTGAGGCAGACAATGAACACTAATAGTCCGACAGAAGACTGGATGGGGTGGAACATGCAATGGATTACCACCTTAATGGACACTCGCTATCTAGAACATAAATGGTTATGGTCGTAAAAGAGTGGCGACAAGAAAAACACTTTAATCCGACATCTAACCATGCAGATGCAAGATAATGGGATGTCCCATAGGACCAGGGGGAGAATACAAAGTAGAAAAAAAATGATATGCTGGCCCTGGTTCTGGAGGAGCTTTTATCGAGGTTTTCTACCATATAGCTGACCAATAACTGAGAATATTAGTAGCACATATCCGGTCCTCTAATGTACAGAATCTACAGATTGTACTTAAAGGGAACCTGTCATCAACTTTATGCTACCCATACTAACAGCAGCATAGAGTAGAGACAGGCGAGTTGATTTCTGCGGCTCTGTCATTTATAAGTTAAAAGTAAGTGGTTGCCGAGAACCAACATCACAAATATTGCAGACTGGGCCTGGAAAAGAGTCCCGGCCACCTGAGGAGTCCTGGTTATTCATGAAGTCCTGCTCTCCTGCCCACCTGCTGATGACTGACAGTCTTCTACCTAGTTTTCTCCCTCTCTCTAGGAGAGAACTGCCAGTTATCAGCAGATGGGCAGGAGAGCAGGAGATTAGGAATAACCAGGACTCTCTCAGGTAGATGTGACTCTTTCCAAGGCCTGTGCTGCAATGATTACAATGCTGGTTCTCAGTAACCACTTACTTTTAGCTCATGAGTGACACACCGCTGAGATAAGTATTTGTCACTAATTTATGCTGCCCTCAGTGAGATCACCATAAGGTTGATGACAGGTTCCTTTTAAAGGGGTTGTCTCACTTCAGCAAGTGTCATTTATCATGTAGAGATAGTTAATACAAAGCACCTACTAATACTAATGTATTGTGATTGTCCATATTGCTTCCTTTGCTGGCTGGATTTATTTTTCCATTGCATTATACACTGCTCATTTCCATGGTTGCAGACCACCCTGCAATCCATTAGCGGTGGCCGTGCATGCACACTATAGAAAAACACCCTGGCCTCTCTGATAGCTGGGACCATGGAAGCACACTTAGGCTGGTGTTTTTTCACCTTTGCTGGATTGCAGGGTGGTTGTAACCATGGAAACGAGCAGTGTATAAATTAATCCAGCCAGCAAAGGAAACAATATGGATAATCACAATACTTTAGTCAGTGCCTTGTATTAACTTTCCCTCCATGATAAATGTCATTTGCTGAAGTGAGAGAACCCTTTTAAAAGGAGTCCTCCAGGATAAGACATCAATAATAAATCGGCTGGGTTCCAACACCATGCAACCCCTGCCAATGAGGTACTCAGGAGTAGCTCCAGCTTTGTCCACTGTGGAGCCGAAAGCAGAGCAGCATCTCCATACACTACATAAATGGAGGGAGCTGTGCTGCTCCGGAACCTATTTCCAGTGCCGGATCTACTCCCGAACAGTTAACTGGCAGGGCGTCCCACAGATCTGATATTGATGACTGATTCTAACGACAAGTAGTCTATTGTTAAATCCTGGAGAACCCCTTTAAGTATAGCCATTTGTCACATCTGCAGTCCTTGTACATAGGAACCAGTAAATAGGGCAGGGAACCCATCAATGAAAAGCAGTCGGACCAACAGCAAGAGCTGTGAGACTGATGCAGAGTTTGATGGGGCATAATTCAGTATAACTTTTCATTCACTGCTCTAAATCTCTACTCTTGTACGACACACACAGCCCAAGCATAATTTGCCGCTTGGAGACACGTCATTGGCTTCAGCAGGAAATATGACCATGTCCACACCCAGTAGTAAACAAGCCGGAGAACAGAAGATGGCGGAACAGAACCTAGGCCACAGTACGTTCTCTCTGTACAAGCCGCTCTTTTTAGGTTACAAATACTGATGACAAAGACTGACCAAATACTGACACAGTATATGGAGCCACAAGCAGACCGCTCCATACACTGTTTAGTGGACCTTTAAAAGGTACCTATTCAGGTAAATTAGATAAAGCATCACAGAACCTGTGGAATGGGCCCATTAGTGTCTGGCCAGTGGGTGTCGATGTAGCCAGTACGGTATTTGTTTGTCAAACATTATGAGGCCCTTGTTGCAGGACATTTCCTTCAGGGCACGATGCGTCTAACCAACACATTGCATCTCAGCTCTGGTTCCATAGAAGTGAATGGGGATTCAGTGAAAAACAGATTGCACCCGGATGTGATGTGTTTTTAACTGTTGGTTGTCAGGAGATGTAGATTGTTATTCTTCATTTTTTATTTTTCACACGCGTGAAAAACACATAAAAAACTAAAACAATGAACGCAACAAACTGACCGAACTTGCGTGCTTGAAGGGGTTCTGCACTTTGTTTTAACTGATGATCTGTCCTCTGGATAGATCATCAGCTTCTGATCGGCGGGGGTCCGACACCCGGGAACCCCGCCACTCAGCTGTTTGAGAAGGCAGCCGCGCTCCAGCAGGGCCGCGGCCTTCTCACTGTTTACCGCTGGCCCAGTGACGTCACGACTAGTATCAAGTGGCCCGGGCGCGGCTAAGCTCTGTTAAAGTGAACAGACACTGAGAGAATCCGTAATGCTCGTGTGAAAGAGGCCTAGGGGTAGGACGCGTTACATATCTCTATGATGTAGATCAATCTGTGTTTTCCCCACCGCAGCCCACACAAACCTTTTAGTTTGCTGAACATCGGATAACTATAGATTTGGTTGATCTAATATATGATCCAAGCCTTTCTCATGGCTCTTTGATGAATGGAATTCAGTCGTTTATATGAACTAACAGAGACCAATATCCGACCGGGGTGATATGACATAATGAATGACAGTTTTTCTCATATTTCTGACATCGGCAGAAGTTATAGCTAAAACTTTCATTATTCGCCTTATTAGATCTGAGGCAATGGGACACATTGGTATTATAATTTTACGTTTATCTGTCACTGGCAACCACAGGCGCACGTAAGATTAAGCAGTCCCCAGCTACTGGCCACTTTAATCAACCCTGCATTAGCAATCTTGTATTCAGATATCCAAGACGTTATGAGCAACGTAAAGCGAAATCTTCAGAATGAAGAAAAACCCCGAGATGACCACTGCCTGTGGAGCGAGACTCAATTAACTTCCAGAAATAAAAGTTTTACTTGCTTCACAGGTTTCTCAAATTTTAACGGAGCCAATAAAAGTTCCATACATTATTGAAAAGAACCTGCAAGAGTGAGCACTTAGTGCTAGATCCAATCAATCAGCAAACACCGCGCCCGGGCAGAGGGGAGAACACTTTAGCTACATTTTTCTCTTATCCGTGTGTGAAATACCTCCGGCCTTGGAGGACTTAAACAACCTTTCTAAACAGACAATATCACATATCTCCATCTAACGGAATAAATCACTGAACGCTCAGAGGCGTTACATCTACCAGCAATAGCGTCTAATACATATGAATCATTCATGAAATTAACCACATCTGGCGAGATTAGATTTATTTTTCAGGTGCACTACAGCTAGACTTTCTGCAAGCACCAGGGGAAATAAGAGGACTTCATTCACTGCATTACCTAAAATATCACCTTTACATATTTAAATAATGACGACGAACAGGGAACCTGCAGCTTAACGCTCTGTAAACAGCGCTCACGTAACTCAATTATCATACCAGCCTATGTAGAGTATTACAAATAACGTATGAGCGCATCACATTTCTACTTTAGTCATTTACTTTCAGCAAGACTAAATTAACTAGAGCTGCCACGACCGCCAAAGGGTTACTTATCTTAAAGGTCCCATTACAACACATTAACCACAGGATAGGGGATAAGTGTCTCATCGGTGGGGATCCAACCACTAGAGCCTCCGCCAATCATGAGATCGGAGGTCCAAGTGGATGGAGTAAAGGACAAGTACTTGAGTTGCCGATCCATTCAGCTCCATGGAGCTGCTGAAGACAGCCGAGTGCTTGCACTCTGCTACCTCCAGTGGTCCCATAGATTTGAATGTTGTGGCAGACCTCATGGAATCCCACCAATTTGGAGAATGAAGGTTTCTACAGTTTTTCCCTGTTGGCTACACAGCCAGGTGGCCAGCAGCACTGCTCTGAGGGAAACCTTTAGAAGGGGAGGTAGCTCTGCACCAGCGCTGCTGCCCTTTCATTCTCAGGACTGTAGGTGTTCCAGATCTCCACATCCTATGCCCCTCATAAATTTAACAAACTCATAAGCTAAGTGTCCATGGGTAATGTTTGCTCACTCCTACTAGCCAAATGGCACAATATTTTTTTATGCCTTTTTGGCAGACCTGGTTCATACTATGCTGAAATTACAGTGCAGCATAGTCTGATAGATCTGCTTATGGTCTGGAGGACCCACCACATCTGTGTATTACAGCAACGCCTGTACAAGAGTCATACTTGCCTGTACAGAGAATTTTACTCTCTCTAAAAAGTATCATGTGTATCTCTACGCATGAGACTTTATTTAGTCTGAAGCGCTGAATCACCGCAGCATGTAAATCCCTCAGGCAGCTGGTCCAGCCAATCTCAGCTCTTCTCTCATGTACCTCTCACCGGAGGGCAGCTCTAACAGGCCTGCTGACTGGTTACTAGTAAGACACATGCTGATCAGGTCTGGAGTGTATTGGACATAATGCTGTCAGTTTTATCCAATACATTCCAGAACTGTAAGGCCTCTTTCACACAGGCGTCATGTTTTTTGCCCGGATAAGAGGCGGGTGCGTTGCGGGAAAATGCGCGATTTTTCCGCGCGAGTGCAAAACATTGTCATGCGTTTTGCACTCGCGTGAGAAAAATCGCGCATGTTTGGTACCCAGACCCGAACTTCTTCACAGAAGTTCGGGCTTGGGATTGATGTTCTGAAGATTGTATTATTTTCCCTTATAACATGGTTATAAGGGAAAATAATAGCATTCTGAATACAGAATGCTTAGTATAATAGTGCTGGAAGGGTTAAAAATAATAAAAAAAAGTTAACTCACCTTCTCCTCTTGTTCGCGTAGATGCCGGTCTGTTCTTTAGCTGTGGGCTGAATGACCTGAGGTGTTGTCAGATCACATGCTCCAATCACATGGTCCATCACCATGGTGATGGAGCATGTGATCTGGCATCACCACAGGTCCTTTAGCCCACAGCTAAAGAACAGACCGGCATCTACGCGAACAAGAGAAGGTGAGTTAACTTTTTTATTATTTTTAACCCCTCCAGCACTATTATACTAAGCATTCTATATTCAGAATGCTATTATTTTCCCTTATAACCATGTTATAAGGGAAAATAATACAGTGAATAGACTGTCACCTAGAACCCATGCGTGAAAATCGCACCACATCCGCACTTGCTTGCGGATGCATGCGATTTTCACGCAACCCCATTCATTTCTATAGGGCCTGCGTTACGTGAAAAACGCACAAAGAGGAGCATGCTGCGATTTTCACGCAACGCACAAGTGATGCGTGAAAATCACCGCTCGTGTGCACAGTCCCATAGAAATGAATGGGTCAGGATTCAGTGCGGGTGCAGTGCGTTCACCGCACGCATCGCACCCGCACGGATAACTCGCCCGTGTGAAAGGGGCCTAAGGGTTACATAGCATCTTAAAATAATATAATGCTATGCGACCCCGGCAGTGCTGGAAGTCAGAACGGGAGCGGTCTTATACTCACGCTTCGAGTCCGGAGTGTACAACTCGCTCGTCTGAAAGGGGCCTACCTCAGGGATATCGCTATTCCTGCAGTAATGACGTCGCGTATATCCATGTGACTCCTGCAGCCAATCAGTGGTCTCATTGGTCACATGCTGCACATGCACTGCAAGCATCACCGCTGAGGCCAAATCACAGAATGTCATTGCAGCAGGGAAGTAAACAAATACTGGTGGCGGCCAGCGGAGCACAAAAGAGCAGCAAGGGATACAACAGGTAAGTTGTATTGCCTTTTTTTATTTTATCAGTTTTCCTGCTATTTATAAATCCTGGACAAGCTCTTTCATGAAGCTTGGCTTTAATTTGACTTTGGTGACAGACAGTAGCTTTTAAGGGTACAAATGTACATCAATAATGGCTTATTATTATACAGTGTGTGAATGTAAAGTCGTGGCCAAAAGTTTTGAGAATTACATAAATATTGGAAAAGTTGCTGCTTAAGTTTTTATAATAGCAATTTGCATATACTCCAGAATATTATGAAGAGTGATCAGATGAATTGCATAGTCCTTCTTTGCCATAAAAATTAACTTAATCCCCCAAAAAACTTTCCACTCTATTTCATTGCTGTCATGAAAGGACCTGCTGAGATCATTTCAGTAATCATCTTGTTAACTCAGGTGAGAATGTTGACGAGCACAAGGCTGGAGATCATTATGTCAGGCTGATTGGGTTAAAATGGCAGACTTGACCTGTTAAAAGGAGGGTGATGCTTGAAATCATTGTTAACCATGGGGACCTGCAAAGAAACAAATGCAGCCATCATTGCGTTGCATAAAAATGGCTTCACAGGCAAGGATATTGTGGCTACTAAGATTGCACCTTAAACAACAATTTATAGAATCATCAAGAACTTCAAGGAAAGAGGTTAAATTCTTGTTAAGAAGGCTTCAGGGCGTCCAAGAAAGTCCAGCAAGCGCCAGGATCGTTTCTTAAGAGGATTCAGCTGCGGGATCGGAGTGCCACCGGTGCAGAGCTTGCTCAGGAATGGCAGCAGGCAGGGGTGAGTGCATCTGCACGCACATTGAGGCGAAGACTTTTGGAATGGCCTGGTGTCAAGAAGGGCAGAAAAGAAGCCACTTCTCTATTAAAAAAAAAAAAAAAAAAAACACATCAGGGACAGATTCATCTTCTGCAGAAGATATGGTGAATGGACTGCTGAGGACTGGGGCAAAGTCATATTCTCCGATGAAGCCTCTTTCCGATTGTTTGAGGCATCAGGAAAAGGGCTTGTCCGGAGAAGAAAAGGTGAGCGCTACCATCAGTCCTGTGTCATGCCAACAGTAAAGCATTCTGAGACCATTCATGTGTGGGGTTGCTTCTCATCCAAGTGAGTGGGCTCACTCACAATTTTGCCCAAAAACACAGCCATGAATAAAGAATGGTACCAAACCACCCTCCAACAGCAACTTCTTCCAACAATCCAACAACAGTTTGGTGAAGAACAATGCATTTTCCAGCATGATGGAGCACCGTGCCATAAGGCAAAAGTGATAACCAAGTGGCTCGGGGACCAAAACGTTGACATTTTGGGTCCATGGCCTGGAAACTCCCCAGATCTTAATCCCATTGAGAACTTGAGGTCAATCCTCAAGAGGCGGGTGGACAAACAAAAACCCACTAATTCTGACAAACTCCAAGAAGTGATTATGAAAGAATGGGTTGCTATCAGTCAGGAATTGGCCCAGAAGTTGATTGAGAGCATGTCCAGTCGAATTGCAGAGGTCCTAAAAAAAAAAAAAAGAAGAAGGGCCAACATTGCAAATACTGACTCTTTGCATAAATGTCATGTAATTGTCGATAAAAGCCTTTGAAATGTATGAAGTGCGTGTAATTATATTTCACTACATCACAGAAACAACTGAAACAAAGATCCAAAAGCAGTTTAGCAGCAAACTTTGTGACTGTACACAGTCAAGTCACGTTATAATGACCACCAGCTAATATCCAGAGTAACTACCATGTGCTCCATGGACAGCAGCTAGACAGGCTGGGAGGGACTCAGTAAGGTCCTGCTAACTGCAGTGCATCCCGCAGCTGCTGGAAGGTGCGTGGGGGAGGATCCATAGAGTAAACATGATTGAGGTGGTTCCACAGATGTTCAATTGCTTTCAAGTCTGGGGAACTAAGTGGCCAGGGTAGTACTTGGAAGTCTTAGTCATGCTCTTCCAACCAATGTCGGACATTTCTAGCCGTGTGACATGTCGCATTGTCTTACTGGAAGATTCCATCTACCCAGGGAAGACAACCAGCATGTATGGGTGCATGTGATCTGCAAGGATGGATTCATACCCAAGTTGGTTAAAAGGTAAAAAACGATTTGATACTCACTCATCTCACGTACAGGACTCATCTCAGGTTAATTTGCATATGTATCAAATAGTTTTTTTTTACATAATAAAAGCACACAGAGCTATGGGGACTCGGTATTGCGGATGTGCTAGCGGCCATCTAGCAACCCATGTCCTCAGCTCTATACCCAAAATCCCAGTGACAGGCTCCCTTTAAGAATTCCTTCCACATGGATGTGTATGACCAGAGAATGCCACAAAAACATTCCCCAGATCATAACGCTGCCACCACCAGCTAGTGTTCGTGCAGTAATGGTTGCAGGCTGTTTGTTCTCAGATGTTTCTCATCTGACATGTAAATCTGTTCGATTTGACAGTAAAAGTGTCTCATTGAAGAAGGCAACATTTTGCTATTTAACGGAAGTCCAATTCAGATACCATGAGAAAACTGAAGCATTTTCTATCAATGCAACTTCATTAGCATAAGTGCAGAGACCATCTGTCTGCTTCGGAGCCCCTTACACAGTAGGGTTCACTAAACTGCTGTTTTAGACACACCTTTAGTAGCCCCCTAGCTGTTCTACTGTAACACTCACATCAATGGCACATGCAGGTTACCCATCTGAAACCCAATTATGACATCTCAGGCATTTACCTGACTTAAAAGACACCAACAACAGAGGGCCTTTGTGCGATATCTGTATAACAACGCCACAAGTGGGGTACCAGCCAGGCGAGCTGCTGTGACGTCACAAGTGGGGTACCAGCCAGGCGAGCTGCTGTGACGTCACAAGTGGGGTACCAGCCAGGCGAGCTGCTGTGACGTCACAAGTGGGGTACCAGCCAGGCGAGCTGCTGTGACGTCACAAGTGGGGTACCAGCCAGGCGAGCTGCTGTGACGTCACAAGTGGGGTACCAGCCAGGCGAGCTGCTGTGACGTCACAAGTGGGGTACCAGCCAGGCGAGCTGCTGTGACGTCACAAGTGGGGTACCAGCCAGGCGAGCTGCTGTGACGTCACAAGTGGGGTACCAGCCAGGCGAGCTGCTGTGACGTCACAAGTGGGGTACCAGCCAGGCGAGCTGCTGTGACGTCACAAGTGGGGTACCAGCCAGGCGAGCTGCTGTGACATCACAAGTGGGGTACCAGCCAGGCGAGCTGCTGTGACATCACAAGTGGGGTATCAGCCAGGCGAGCTGCTGTGACATCACAAGTGGGGTACCAGCCAGGCGAGCTGCTGTGACATCACAAGTGGGGTACCAGCCAGGCGAGCTGCTGTGACATCACAAGTGGGGTACCAGCCAGGCGAGCTGCTGTGACATCACAAGTGGGGTATCAGCCAGGTGAGCTGCTGTGACATCACAGCAGGTTACTCAACTGAAACCCAATTATGACACCACAGGCACTTACCTGACTAAAAAGGCACCAACAACACAGGGCCTTTGTGCAATAGCTGTATATTGGCTCCTTGATTTTAAATCCTTATTTGATGACAGGGGCTAGCCATAGACCACATCATTCATTGCTCTCCAGAAAATCCCTGTCCGCTGTACCAATCTACCAGTAACTGTAAGTATAAAATGGAACACAGCCCCTTACATATGATCTGACAAACAGTAAGGGGCACGAACGTATTTTTAAGACGGCAGTAAAGCCCTTAGAAATTCACGCACATACACATTGGGGGGACACTTTCTAATCAAGATGCAACATAATTTGCACCAAAATGGTGTATATGCTTAGCACCACAGTAATCTTCGCTCTTTTATTTATGCAGCCTTATAAAAGTCCCAACATATTGGGATTTGCATCCTTTTTGATAATGTGATCAGTCTTGCATTTGAGTCTAAACATATTAATCCAGGAATGGCCAACCTGAGGCTCTCCAGCTGTTTCAAAACTACAACTCCCAGCATGCCCACAGCTATCAGCCTAGAGCAGGGCATGGTGGGAGAGCCACAGGTTGGCCATCCCTGCATTAAATCTGAAAATTTCCTCTGCAAAGGGAGATATCTTGATTAAGAATGGTTCAAAGCATAAAATACTGCACTTCCTGTACATGTGCTTGTAATACAACTGCAAGAGGTGATCGATTTGAAATGAGAGTGCATTCCTCATATACATACAAATTAATCCCTGTCAATCTATGCAAAGATCTGCAACATGAAGCCAGCACGCCAGGTTTCTACAGTGTGACACATTTGCCACGTTTAGTAATGCAAGTAGAGATGTAGCCACAAGATGGCACTGTTGGCACACTAAAGAAAAAACTGTTTTTTATTAGCAACAGTCACTGTCTTTCAACCATTAGCAAAAACAATCTAGACCACACACACAGAATAATTATTTCTTACAGGATATTCAAGACATGTCTAGATACTGGAAAGCACAGAAAATGGAATCAAACTTCATTATGTCTTATACTGTACATTTAATTGCATTGTACCAGATCTATATTGAACTTTTCTGTAACACCTCTAATATATACACAATATATATGTATGAAAGAAAAAAAAAATCACAGTCAACAACATTTTTAATGGTTATACTACACCAATGAGGAGTTGTCTAACCCCAGACATCCCTTTGAACTTAGAAGTCCCTATGGCACTCATCTGATTCCTGCGGGATTGGCTCTCGAGACCCTCATGCAAACATTTTTGACTATACTTTCACATCAGAAAGACTTTAAAAAGTAGATCTGGTCAGGAAACCTTCCAAAATCATGAAATAAGCTACATTTCCCTTTTAAGTTCCATTTGTCAAATGCAGCCAGTCCAGTCCCCGTTACTCGGTCTAAAGTGATGACGAGCCTTTAGTTTTCACATAACTGCTGCAGCCAATCACTGGCCTAAGTGCTCATTGATTGACTGCAACTATCGCGTGAAGCCAAAAGGACGTCCTCATTTCCAGATGCGACACTAGCAGAGGGACTTTTGAAAGAAGGTTTCCTGCCCATAGCCACTTTTTAAAATACTTACAAAATGTATCCCTTTAAGGGTACGTTCTCGCGGGGAGGATACATAGAATGTGTTGGCAGATAAGAACCATTTGGCCCACCTAGTCTGCCCAATATACTGAATACTATGATTAGCCCCTGGCCCTATCTTATATGAAGGATGGCCTTATGCCTATCCCATGCATGCTTAAAGGGAATCTGTCACCTAATCTGAGCCTTTTAGACCGCTCAGATCAGGTTATAGACTCCTTTGCCCACATTACAATGGTACCTTTATTTGTGCTGTCCCTCGCCGAAATCGTCCAAAAAAGACTTTTAAAACTTATGCTAAAGAGGTTTGGCAAGTGCCCAGGGGCGACGTTACTGCAGCAAGTGCCCAGAAATCCACACCTATTTCACCGCTCTGGCCCACCCTCCTTTCCTATTATTACCTCTCCCTCACAAATCTCGCTCCTGCGCCGCTCCACACTTGTCCTGCACCTGAGCACTGCTGTGCCCATTATGGGCAGAGTAACAGGGAGTTGGACTGTGCATGTGCCGGTCCATAGCTCGAAATCCAGCGGGCGGAAGTAACCAGCCGTTGCAGAGGACTGCAGTGATGCAAAAGAAGAGGCAGGTCGGGCAGCAGCATCTTTCCTCCAGCAGGAGCGAGATTTGTGAGGGAGAGGTAATAATAGGAAAGGAGGGCGGGCCAGAGGGGTGAAATAGGTGTGGTTTTCTGGGCACATTGCCGAGGGGCCTGGGCACTTGCTGCAGTAACGCCGCCCCTGGGCACTTGCCAAACCTCATTAGCATACGTTTTAAAAGTCTTTTTTGGAAGATCTCGGCGAGGGACAGCACAAATAAAGGTACCGTTGTAATGAGGGCACAGGAGTCTATAACCTGATCTGGGCGGTCTAAAAGGCTCAGAATAGGTGACAGATTCCCTTTAAACTCAGCCACTGTATTTGCAGCTACCACTTCTGCAGGAAGGCTATTCCATGCATCCACTACTCTCTCAGTAGAGTAATACTTCCTGATATTACTTTTAAACCTTTGCCCCTCTAATTTAAAACTATGTCCTCTTGTAGCAGTTTTTCTTCTTTTAAATATTCTCTCCTCTTTTACCTTGTTGATTCCCTTTATGTATTTAAAAGTTTCTATCTTATCCCCTCTGTCTCGTCTTTCTTCCAAGCTATACATGTTAAGGTCCTTTAATCTTTCCTGGTAAGTTTTATCCTGCAATCCATGGACCAGTTTAGTAGCTCTTCTCTGAACTCTCTCCAAAGTATCAATATCCTTCTGGAGATATGGTCTCCAGTACTGAGCACAATACTCCAAATGAGGTCTCACTAGTGCTCTGTAGAGCGGCATGAGCACCTTGTCCATTGGTCCTAGTGGTAGAAAACAGCACATGCATTTGAACTCCCATTTGCAGCATCTTAGGGTACTTTCACACTTGCGGCAGGACGGATCCGACAGGCTGTACACCCTGTCAGATCAGTCCTTCCGCTATTTCGTCGTGCCGCCGGACCGCCGCTCCCCCATTGACTATAATGGGGACGGGGGCGGAGCTCCGAAGCAGCAGACTAAAAGTCCTGCATGTCCGACTTTTTAGTCCGGCTGCCTCTGACCGCGAACTGCTGCACTGCACCGGTGCTCCGCCCCGTCCCCATTATAGTCAATGGGGACGGAGTGGCGGTCCGGCGAAATAGCGGAAGGACGGATCCGACAGGGTGAACAGCCTGTCGGATCCGTCCTGCCGCAAGTGTGAAAGTACCCTTAAAAAGGTTTTAAGAATTTATGTCCTATCTTTAGGATAGTCTTGAGTATTTGCACCCCTGCCGCAGAGCTCAGCCAGTGCTACGGTCTCTCCATCGTTTACAATGGTTGGAGCTTCACCACACTGTACTTTTCATAGAGGCAGCGCATTTAAGAAGGTTTCAGATAATGCAAGGAGGAAATGTGACAGGGCTGAGCAGAATTACTAAGTCCTAACTACTACAGACTCCTGTGTACGTACGTACTCCAGGTAGGGTTCAAAAGTTGGGCCTTAAAACATTTCACAGAGTATCTTTAGGCTTCCCAATCTGACACTCCGATTACAGCAGTTTGTCACTTTCTTGTCTTCTTGCAGTTACAAAAAAAAAAAAAAAAATCACCAGTAAGGCTACTTTCCATGACGGATCCGCACAAAACAAGAGTGTGAAAATAGCCTCCTGCTGCTCTCTGAAAGGGCAGTACATACATGAGACAGAGTCCAATACCAAGTTTATTTCAAGTCAAATTATTCATTAAAAAAAACGGAGCCATCCGAGAAAAAAAAGGTAACGTAATATGGAAAGTAATGACTGTTATGTCTCTCTTCCACCCCCATCTCTTTATATGTGGTTCTGGATGGGTAGGGCTTAAATTTGTTATGGCTTGGTATTAGGTAATTCTTTGAGAATTAACAAAAAAAAAACAGAAAAAAAAAAATACTATATCATCCGTGCCACTGCGCCTGCGATGGTCATCAAAGAGAGGGTCCATGTACTAAAGAAGGGACTTATTCACACGTCAGTGTTTGGTCAGTGATTGTAACCCAAACCAAGTCTGGAGCCTACACAGACTCAAGATATGAGGGAAAGATCGTCACCTGTTCTGTGTTTTTGACCCCCACCTGGTTTTGGCTCAAAATCACTGATGGAAATCACTGACCGCACACTGACTGAGGAAATAAGGCACTGTCCACAAGGAAAACTAATTATCAAAAACTTTTCAGCACAACCAGAGAAATACCCCACTGATGGATCCCATTTCCATTAGTCAGAAATGATAGTTTCATTGCCAGGCGCCGAGTGCTGGATTATCTGTGCTTACAGGCCCAGGAAGATGCTAATCGCAGCATGAAGACAACAGACTGCCTAATACATTTTAAATAAAAGACAACTGCAAAGAAACATATTCACTTCAATAAGAAGCCACAGGATGTCACCCTTGTAACACGCTACATCTGGAACAATCCCTATCAGAAACCAAGGGAATATGGTTTTAGAAACCTCCAGTCTCCAAGGTGTTTGAGAAACTTGGTGCCTGAGTTTTAATGAGACGGACTATGCTTCATGGTTACAAATTTAACTTCGAGTTCACCTGTGTGGTATTATTGAAGTACAGAGCCATCTTCATGACATTCAGCTTTATCTACAAATTGAAAGGGAACCTGTCACCACCTAAATGCATGTACCTCAGGGCAGCCCGCAGTGTGATAGTAATCCTACTTTTCATCCTGCAGTCCGATGCTACATAAGGTCAGAAAACGACCTTTTATCCTCCGTCCGCGCTAATTTACATTTTCAGTTTGAAGTCAAGGTAACCACGCCCCCTCTTGTTTTTGAGCGACAGCCCACAATTCAGCTTCGCCTTCCGAAGTCTCGCGCATGCGCGGCTGCCATCTATTTTACTTTGCAATCCCATGCCCTGACATACTTAAAGGTTGCAGGTTCTCTGTTCTCCTCTGATGTCTTTTGAGGGCTGAAGGACTTTTGGCATGCAGTAATAGTAGGCTAAAGGACCTTTGGTCATGTGACATGATGACATAATCAAAAGTCCTTTAGCCTACCTTTATTGCATTCCAAAGGTCCTTCATACTGGAATGTATACCTTTTCTAGTACATATCAGGCTTCAGATGGGGGCCAGGCCTGGCCTGAATTGTACTAGAAAAGACACTGCTCCTGGGCCCCTTCTTCACTCCACCCCACAGCAGCTGCTTCCCCTGTAGTTACGCCACTGCTTATACTCTAGTCTGCCATTTCCAAGTCTATGGGGGAGTCTGTTGGAAAAACTTTCACCTTTCACTTTCCAGAACTCCTCTGGAAAACTAAGGGTGGGATCTGATTGGTTGCTATGGGCAGTTTCCCTTCACACCAGTTTGATAAATTTCCCCCATTATGAGCCTAATTACTGTGGATTTGAAGGTGGATTTTCAAACTACCACTGACACGAAAAGAAATCCGTGAAGAAATTAGAGCATGTTGCAGCTTTTTAGATACAAAGCATTCTTGTGCGTTATCACAATTTCACCGCTTGCAATATATAGGGTGAAGTCCCCTAAAAAAAAAACACTCTACAAACTTTGCAATAAATACATGCAGATTTACATTAAAATCTGCAGTGGAAGAAATCCATCAGGTCTCAATTTGGCCAAAAGGCCCTGACACGATCGCATGAACAACCATGTTTAGAATGAAAATACATATGCCCCATGCAGGACTGATTTTAGCCCACATAATTCTGCGATATGAAGTCAGACAACATAACCATACAGAACTCATACGTTACCACCACATTTGGTTGGTGCAATAGGCAATATATAAATAATCTACATAACATACTGCGTATACTTCCCCAAATACCACCGTACACCACTAAATAATACAGTGTGGGTTCAGTTTTTGCCTAGAGTCCTTTTGTAACCAGGGGTCCTAGGAAACGGTCAAGGCCCGTCTCATTTTTTGTTTTCTACGCCTGTTTTAGGTGTAGAAAATGTTGTAAATCTACGCCAGCAAAGAAGTTGGTGTACATTTAGACCGACGGTGGTTGCGCTAAAGTTATGTAGAGGCCGACACCTCTATAAACCTTTGGCTGATCCACCTCCAGCGCAAAGGGGTATTAAGACTGGCGTCTAAAAGCTGGTCTTAATAAATGACCCCCTATGCCCTGCCACAGTCATGGATTAATATATGCAAATGAGCCTCTAGGATAGGGTGTTGTGAAACTACAATTCCCAGCATGCTCCATTCATTTCTATGTGAGTTCATAGAAGAGCACAGCCAGTAAACATGCTGGGAGTTGTAGTTTCTCTAGGAGCACCGCAGGCATTGCTGTTACACAGGACCAGACAGTGAAAACGTGATCATTCCTAGCCCTGAGCTATCCTAAAGTGGAGAGGGCACGGCATTTGCAAAGAGAGCAAAGCCTGTAGAAGTAACAGCAAAGCCCCTGTTGCGCCTAGAGTCTTATTTGCATATATTAGGGAGGTTTTCCATAGCAATGTTTAGCAGGCTTTTTTTTATAAATAAAAAAAATCTAAAAATCTAAAAATTCGAATCACCTCCCTTTCCTCAAAATGAGAATAAAAAATGAAAAAAAAAAAAAACACACATTATATGTATTGGCACGTGCAAAAATGCCCGTACTATTAAAATATAAATGTATTCATCCCATACGAAAAAAGGTGAAATGGAAAGCGATTAAATGAAAAAAAAAGGTCAAAATGGGCAATTTGACAATTGTTGGTCGCTTCTCCTCCCACAAAAAATAAAAAGTGATCAAAAAGTTGTACACACCTCAGAATAGTATCAATGAAAAGTACAGATCGCCCCGCAAAAAATGAGCCCTCATACAGCTCTGCAAACCTAACTACAAAAAAGTTTAAGTTATAGGGGTCAGAAAATGACAACAAAAAATTTCTTCAAGCTTTTTTTGTTTTTTCAGTATCAAAACGCAAGGAACACTATACATGTGATATATTTGTACTGACCTTGAGAATGAAGATCACAAGTCAGTTTTACCACATAATGAATGCCGTAAAGAAAAATCCCGTAAAATGTCAAGAACTGCAAAATTGCATTTTTGTTTTGTTTTTTTCAAATTCCACCACCTTTGGAATTCCCCCTATATTCTATGCAATATTAGTTGGTGGCATTGGAAAGTACAACTTGTCCCGCAAAAAATAAGCCCTCGTATGGCTATGTGAACAGAAAATGTAAAAAGTTATGGCTCTGGGAAAAGCGGGGAGCACAAATGAAAATGCTAAGTCCAAAAAAAAAAACTCTAGGGAAGGGGTTAAGACAGTTTCCTTGGGGTTTTTGCGCCAACATTTTTTTTATTTTTTATTGCAACACACTAAGGGCTGTTTCACACGAGCGGATGCCGTGCGTGGCATCCGCTCCGTGAAAGAGTGCCAAAACCCGATGCAGACTGCAGAGGCACGGAGCATTAACATGACTGATAGTGCTCCGTGCCTCTCTGTGATCTCTTTACTACGAAATCACAGTGACAACTTTATCTCACTGTCATTTCATAGTAAAGAGATCACAGAGAGGCACGGAGCATTATCAATCATGTTAATGCTCCGTGCTTCTGCTGTCCGCATCGGGTCTTGGCTGTCATTCACGCAGCGGATGTCACGTACGGCATCCGCTCGTGTGAAACAGCCCTAAGTGTGGCATTTTAAAAAAAGATGTTTTCCCTCAGATGTTACTGGGAAAAAAAGTTGTGCGACTAAAACCACCACCCCAAAAGATGGCAAGAAAAAAGACGCAGTATAGCAGCAGCTTCAGAGAGCAGAAGGAGCTAAGCAGATAATTTGTTTTGTTGGGGGGAAAAAAAAAAAAATCCCTATAAAGGGCTCATGCACACAAGCGTCCTTGCTCAGTGCTCGTGCTGTGGACCGCAGATTGCGGTCCGCGATGCATGGGCACTGACCATGTGCACTCCGCTTGCAGATCCATTGACTTGAATGGGCCTGCAATGCACAACACCCGGCCAAAGACCACACATGTTCTATCTTTTTACGGTGCGGAGGCACAGATCAGAAGCCCACGGAATCGCCATGTAACGCTTCCAATCCGTACCTCCGCACTGCAAAAAGATAGGTGAGGCCCTATCTTCGGTCGTATCTGGCGGATGTGGACCCATTCAAGTCAATGGGTCCACATTCGTGATATGGAGTGCTTACACTCGTGTGCACGAGCTCTAACTTGTAATTTATGCATTCAAGTCCTGGCTCATTCTGGGCATAAGAGTCCAGTGGGCGGTCCTACTCTGTAACTGACAGGAATCTCAACACACACGGGGAAGGCTGTCAACCTCTGATAACCGCCCACTGGACACCTAAGCACAGAAAGATTAGGGATTTCGATGAATAAAATAAGAGTTAGGCCGAATGCACACGGCCGTGAGCGGTGTGTGGAACCACGGGCTGGATTCCCGCTGAGAGCAGGAGCGCACAGCGTCATGGGTTGCTATGACGCCGTGCGCTCCCTGCTGCCGCCACAGTACAGTAATACACTGGTATAGATCATACCAGTGTATTACAGTATTGCGTCGGCAGCTGGGAGCGCACGGCGTCATAGCAACCAATGACGCCGTGCGCTCCTGCTCTCAGCAGGAATCCAGCCCGTGGTTCCACACACCGCTCACGGCCGTGTGCATTCGGCCTTATACTGAGGTAATCTTCTCCTAATAAGATTTCTACTGGGATAATGTAAGAGTGCAGTGGTCCCTCAAGATACAATATTAATTGGTTCCAGGAGGACCATTGTATGTTGAAACCATTGTAAGTTGAGTAATCGGTTCCAAAGCCCCAAAATGTCATCCAAGATAAGAGAATATGAAGATTTAAGAAAAATAAGCAGATAACTAAGACAGATAAAACAAGTCCATACATATACGAGTCAGGAATAGCTGCTTACTAGCAACTAAGGCAACTTTCACGCTGACGTTTCTGGGGCCGCTTGTAAGATCCGTTTCAGGGCTCTCACAAGCGGCCCAAAACGGATCATTTCAGCCCCAATGCATTCTGAATGGAAAAGGATCCATTCAGAATGCATCAGTTTGGCTCCGTTGCGCCTGTAGTCCGCTGTGGAGGCGGATACCAGAATGCTGCTTGCAGCGTTTTGATGTCCGCCTAACAATACGGATCCAAACGGATCCATCCTGACTTACAATGTAAGTCAATGGGGACGGATACGTTTTCACTGAAACAATAAGGTGCTATTGAAAACAGATCCTTCCCCTATTGACTTTCAATGCAAGTCAGGACGGATAAATTTTGACTTAGACTTTTTATTTAAGAATAATGCAGACGGATCCGTTCTGAACGGGTACAAGCGTTTGCATAATCGGTGTGGATCCGTCTGTGCAGATACAGGACGGATCCGCACCGAACGCAGGTGTGAAAGTAGCCTTATAGAAAGCATTTAACCAGAAAAGTGGCCTTGATTGGTTTGGTCTGAGACATTGTATGTTGAGTCTGGTTACAACCTACGATGGGTCAGAAAAGACCATTGTATGCTGAGGCCATTGTATCTTGAGGGATCACTGTACACACAAAGCCACCATGCTGATATTTAGCCAATATTCTGGGCAGAAAAAAAAAATGAACAAAGGAGATTTTGCTAGAGTTGGGGTGATTTTCTAAGAAAAATACACAAGAATTCTGCCATGAATTGTGCCCAATAAATGGGGGCTACATGGTGTTCACCAAGCCTATTATGTGTTCTAGATACCATTTGCACCTTCCTGTGCACCTAACATAAGGACAGAGTCAGCAAATGTTCCACATATTCTACCCTGATGTGATAAGGAAAGCGGTATAACACGACCCAATAAAATTATTCATCTGCTGGTCGACTCTGATAAATTTCGCCCAGTTCCCACCTTTATAGTCTAACATCCATATACAAATGTATAAAATAGTGAAACCTACACAAATACAAAGGATTGTTTCCAATGTAGAAGTATTATCTTGAACCACACAGTATATATATATATATATATATATATATATATATATATATATATATATATATATATGTGTATATTGTAGCTAGAAACATCTTTCTATGCACATTTCACCACCAGCTGGGGCTTGCTCTGCAAGTTAGAGTACCCGGACCCGAACTTTCTCACTAAGGCTACTTTCACACTAGCGTTCGATCGGATCCGTTCTGAACGGATCCGATCATAATAATGCAGACGGAGGCTCCGTTCAGAACGGATCCGTCTGCATTATATGGGCATATAAAAGCTAAGTGTGAAAATAGCCTCGGACGGATCCGTCCAGACTTTCAATGTAAAGTCAATGGGGGACGGATCCGCTTGAAGATTGAGCCATATTGTGGCATCTTCAAACGGATCCGTCCCCATTGACTTACATTGTAAGTCTGGACGGATCCGCACGCCTCCGCACGGCCAGGCGGACACCCGAACGCTGCAAGCAGCGTTCAGCTGTCCGCCTGTCCGTGCGGAGGCGAGCGGAGCGGAGGCTGAACGCCGCCAGACTGATGCAGTCTGAGCGGATCCGCATCCATTCAGACTGCATCAGGGCTGGACGGAAGCGTTCGGGTCCGCTCGTGAGCCCCTTCAAACGGAGCTCACGAGCGGACTGCCGAACGCTAGTGTGAAAGTAGCCTAACATGTAATTAAAAATGTTGCATAGCCACTGAGTTATTCACTGAAATGTATCTATATAGCGCCACCTGCTGTTATTTTTATTTTTATTTCTTTGACCTGCTCACTGAGAAGGCCGCACATGCTCAGTTTCATCCTTCAATTGCCTCGTGAGCTGTGATAGGCTGAGCTGAGACACGCCCCCTTAACTGCAGCAGAAAAGACACTCCCCTTGAGCTTTCAGCTTGATATAAATCTAGCACAGCAATGGATGAGGAGATCTCTGGATCCATGTGAGGTACATCAGGGCTGGTTCTAGCTTTGTTAGAAAGAGGTTGTCATGTACTATATGATCTCTGATTTTCATATTTTGCATTAGTCATGGGATAACCCCATAATACAACAAGTCTATGGGAGCATAACAGATTTGTTATGCTGCCAATAGACTTCTATTATGACTGAATGCCTTTTGCATTCTGTCTTAAGTATTATGTTATTTTACGATATAACCATGTTATAGCTGAAAATAATAAAGTGATGTTTGGGTCCCCATTGACTTTAATGGGGTTCAGGTCAAGTTTGGGTCCTAAACCCAGCGAACCTGAACTTCCACGGGTTCACTCATCACTAGTTGTGAAACCGATGTCCACAGTCACTCTTCTTTCAGCGGGCCTGTAGCACACTGCTTTACGGTGTACGCACATTACAAGCCGTGAAGCTGATGACCACAGCCACAGTGGTGTTTAATAGGCAGGCGCCAGATAGGGGATGACTGACATGGCAGGGAGGGGTGACAGCTTTATTTGTCGAAATTATTTTTTAAAAATTGCTGCATTTTACAAATAGTAATAATAAAAATTAATTAAATTAATTAGCAATAATAAATCAAATGAATTAGCAATGGACTTTTTCCAACTGCAGTCAGTTTAAAATTAGCATGACCCATTTTATAAATAAGGTGACTTTTAGCCCCACTTTTGAATTTTGGGGTTTGATTTTTTATTTTTTTCTGGAGATAACGCAATATTTGTTAAATGTCCCCCATAGAGTTTTTAAAGAAAAAGGTTAAATACTACCTGTAGCGTTAAATAAGAAACAAGAGAGTAAAACTAACATGATGTTGCATATACAAACCAACAGAAAAAATGGCGTAGTATTAAACAGGCAGGAAGTGCTCAGACCCACATGCAGTTGTGCATATATATACAGGGAGCAAATCCTGCACTTGTGGCCCGTTGCTAATGGCGACCCCCAGCAAAAATGCATACAGTGGAGGATGCCCACAGCGGACCACAAGTACCACAATAGACATCCTACACAAGATAGCAATTATGTGGATGTGATAACCAATATAATAACATTTGCAAAGACAGGTGCACTCTGCGATCTTACTAAACCCTCATACTGATGTTAAAATTGAGAGATTAGCCAACATGTCCTACTATGGCGGACATGTCTGAGTCCGAGCACCGCGCCCAGGTTTCTCAAGTAGCTCAGGTCCTAACACTCACTTAACCTGTGCCGTATGGGCAATACCAGGAGCCAGTGGGCGTAAGGTCCGACTCACAGACAACTCAACAGTTACCTCCAGCATGTAGCCATGCTTGCAAAGGGAGGACTCTGCGAGTCCCACTCAAGACTGGCTGATATGCAAATGTTATTACATTGTTAACATGGTTTTGCCTTTAAACATTTATGTATTTAGCAAATTTGATAATTAAAAATGTACTGTTGCTCTCTTTATTTGCACGTGTTGTAATGTTCACAAGATCTCAGTGAAATGTTAACAGATGTGAGAGAAGAATCTGTCAAACGACATATGCAAAAGAATTTTAGAACTTATTTGTACTTCAGAAACAAGAATGTGTGTTTAGCACATGCTAAGTGTCACATGGAAGTATCAAAATCTATTAAACTTAAGTATTTCTAAAATGGGAAAGTTTCTCAAAAGGTTCCACACAATTTTTAACCAACTATGCCTACCTACAAGTTATAGAGCACCCACAGACTTCTATGGGGCCCTAATGCCCCTCCACATACCTCTGCTGAGATGGCCAGCATGGTGGTTCAGCACTGTTAGGGCTCAGGCACACAAACTTAATTTTTCCCCGCACCCTTCCAGGGTTTTTTGCGGCCTGTAGGGATGCAGCTATCGATTATTTTACTAATCAAGTATTCTACCAATTAATCCAACGATTATTCGAGTACTCTAATGAGAAAAAAAAAGTAATTAAAAGAACGTTTTCTATAAAAACTCATCAACCCCAGTGCCATCAGCTCTCCCTCCCTTGTGCCATCAGCTCTGCCTCACTCGTGCCATCAGTTGCTCCTCTCCAGTTCCCCCTCAAATGCCACCAGTTCCCCCTCCAATGCCACCAGCTCCCCCATGTCATCAGTTGCTTCCCTTCCCAGTGCCATCAGCTTCTCCCCCAATGCCATCAGTTCCGCCACTCCCCCTCCTAGCCATCAGTGCCCAGCCGCAGCACCCGTGAACTAAAACGTCCTGACGATGTGTGTACGTTAGGATTGAGTGCAGCACTGTGCAATCATGCGAGTGACCACGGAGCGGGAGCAATAGCAAGCTCTTCACTCACACTCCATGGTTACATGGCAGAAACGAATCATTGATGCAAAAAATTAGAGTTAATCGATTAATTTGAGTAATCATTTCAGCCCTAGCGGCCTGTATGCTAAACTAGTGACTAAACTATTCACTTCAATGGGGCCAAAAACCGGAAATGAACGTGTGTGCATCCCGTGTCCATACGTCTGCATGGCCGTTCTGAAAAAAAAACTGAACATGTCCTATTATTGTCCACATTATGGAGAAGGACAGGACTGTTCTATTAGGGGCCGGACGTTCTGTTCCGCAAAATGTGGAATGAACACAGTCAGTATCCGCGTTTTGCGGACCACAAAACAACGGTCATGTGCATGAACACTTTACACTGAGGTTCTGGGTTCAAATCTGAGCAAAGACAACACCCGCATGGAATATGCACATTCTCAGTGTTTTCTTCAGAGTTTAGATGGTGAACCCCAATGGGGACAGGTACAAATAGTGCTGTGGAATATGTTGGCATTATATAAATGAAAAAATAATAATAATAAAAGGTTTCTATGTCAACAGGAAAAAAAATGGTGCTGTGCTCCACTGAATGCTGCATTGCAGAGGTATTCTTCACTGGAAATTTCTTTTATGGGAGCATATCTCAATATGGCCTCACATAGCACTGCAGATAGTAATCCAGATCATGGTGACAGAATTCCTTTAAAGGGGCAAATACCTGCAAAGGCAAAGGTTATTAACACTTTCTTGACACTGGGTTTACCTGTTTAACACAGCAGAGACCCGGTGGTAGAGTCCATGATCGGTGATCAAATAAATAATGGAATTTAACCCCTTTAGATGATGTTGTCAATTACCGGGAGCACTGTGCTCCCTATGTCCAGGCAGCTTACCCGCAGAAAGATTGTGATAACCATTTGATGGCTATGGCAGACTTCTGAAGGGTCCAGGACCTGCCATAGCAAAACTTCCTAACAAGCCCTGATAGGAATGGACCAAATCCCCCACAGGCTGCAATGGTGAATAGGCAATTTTTGGGTCTATTCGCCTCCCCAAAAAGGTTATAAAAAGTGGTAAAAAAAAAAATACACAGCCCAAAATGGTATCAATGAAAATTACAGCTCACCCCTCAAAAAAAAAAAAAAAAAAAAAGGCATCTTCACACATCTCTGTAGACTTAGGCCTTATGCACACGATCATAGTTTAGGTCCGCATTCATTTTGGCGGCTCGGATGCGGACCCATTCACTTCAATGGAGCCGCAAAAGATGTGGACAGCACACGGAGTGCTGTTCACATCCGTGGCTCCGTTTCGTGGCCCCGCAAAATAAAAATATGTCCTTGCGGACAAGAATAGGTATTTATATTGCCAGAGCACGTTCCGTTCTGCAAAGATGGACGGAATCGGTTTTTAGTGGATCCGCGCTTTGCGGACCACAAAAAAAATAAAAAATGGCACGGCGGTGTGCCTGAGGCCTTAAATATAAAAAAATTAATAAAAAATTTATGGAGGTTAGAATATGGCGATGCAAAAAAATTATTTATTCTTCGCCAATAATCTTTTTTAAAGTTTTGAAACATAAGAACTATAAAAATGAGGTATTGCTATAATCTCACTAACAAAACCCAATTCCAATTCTAACACATTTAGAATTTTTTCCAGCTTCCCACTATATTACATGCAATCTTAATAGTGCCAGTAGAACGTGCGACTTGTCCCGCAAAAAAACTAATTCATACAGCTACGTGAATGGAAGTTATGGCTCCTGGAAGGCAGGGAGTCAAAAATGAAAATGAAAAAAATAAAATAAATGGAAACTCGTTGCATCAGGCAAGGGTTAAATAAAACAGGTGATTGTTATTCTCTAGCTATCTACAGAGGCCTCCAGACAGCTCCAAAATCTCCGTACATGATCACCATGCAATACAAGGCAACCATGGAAATAGAAAATTATTTCCAATCACTGACCACAGCATATAATTATGAAATATATTGCATGTTAACCTGCTTTACCAGCCTCTACTTTATCAGGACAGATAGGAAAGCAGAAAACAGTGCTTGATATTTTTCAGTAATAGAAGAATTGAAGAACAAAATGTCAACCTCTTGATATGGGGGGTGGATGGAACATGACATGTCACTGAAAAATACCCTGACCTTACAACTACAACTGTGCTACAGCAGCAGTACGAGAATGTGTAGTACGCAATAAAACTGGATCCTACGCCGGCTTATTAGGTTTACCGAATGCCTCCAGCAGTGACACTGCCTTCCCTTTCCTCTCTAACAAACACAGTGGTTAATAACTCTGTTTTTCTTATTAAAGCCACTCCACTTTTAGGTTTCTGTCTCCTTCCCCAATGTTGTCCAATTCCCATTATACCTCTGTATAAAGAAATACAAAGTGGACTAATCTACCCGCCGGTGGCCGCTTTGAGCGTGCTCACAAACCCAATGTCTGGTGCATTTATTGTAAAGTACAGAGGATTTCACTGACTTGACTAATACACATTACAAGCTAAGAAAGCTTAAGCCATTCTGCTAAAACTGCTGCGTGCTGCACTACTGAATGGAGAAGATTTCTTTTCTTCGGCGGAACTCGGTTGAGCAGCGGCACATAAATCCGGCAGCTATATGTATTTGAATAGTTTGCAGATGCATACATTTTTAATACCGGCGAATGTTTTTTATTGTCAGATCATGCTGCTGCATGTACCGAGGACAGTAATGTGTTTTAGACAGATAACTGTGAGAAGCAATTTCAGAATTTTAACATTCAATCTGTATATAGCTTGTTCATCTCCTTCAAAACAACACTGAGAAATGGAAAGCCAAAAAAGCTGGTTTCTGAACCCAAAATAAACCGGACATCAGGGCAGATTATTAACCTCGCGGTTCTTGGATTTTACAGGATTTGAACAAATAAGAAAAAGCTCGGTGAGGAAGATTATTATCTGCAGCAACCTTATTTCCTGGCACGTAGCAAAAGGGAAACAGCAGGGTCTGCAAGTATACGAGACGCTTTGGTCCCCCCATTCAATATCCCCTGGCATTCCTATTTAAAGAACAGTCATTAAAACTCAATGCCGATTTAATGGGTTTTCAGTCATGTGAAATTGGTGGGATTATGCTTATTAGTGCCCAAGTAGAACTTTGTGATGGGCACTTATGTTCACGGAGATCACTTCTCGGCTAATATTTTGTAAGTACTTACAACCATTCCCTGTGGCCAAACAGGTTTCTACATTTTGGCCCCCTGCTGTGCTCTAGGTATAAGAACTTGTTCACACGTCAGTCACTCATGGACATGTATCCACGGATTTCAATGTGTTTGTTCACGCATCCTCGTTTTTCCACCTACCATGGTGCAGCGGAAAAATAATGAATCATGCCCTACTTTGGTTTGTGTTGGAGACCAAACACCCATTGAAGTCTATGGGTCCATGAAAACCACCGATAGAAAGTGCAGGGCATCTGTGTTCTAGCGGTAGTTTTCACTGATTATCAGTAGGAAATGTTTTGGAAATTCCCTTTTCAGCCTAGCAACACATGTGGTGACACATGGAGAGTAAAAACCAGAAACACGGACCAAACACAGATGAAACATCGACCGTCTTGTGAAGAAGGCCTCCAACTTTCACACTGTTCACTGCTGTTTGAGCTAGAGAATGCAGTGACCTACCATAGCGGAATGCAGTGGGATATTACTAACAGGTATCCCAGTTGTTATACTTTATACCCTATCCACAGGTCTATCACTGGGACCCCCACCAAACATGAGAACTGGTGCCTATACCCATTAGAATGCCCCGAAATGAACCGAGCGTCAGGTCAGGCATGCAAACTGTGGCTCCATTCACCACTATGGGAGTTCCAGAGACAGCCGAGTACAGCGCTCCGCTATATCCTTATCTCCCGTAAAGATGAATGAAGTGGCAGTGTGCATGCTTAGCATGTTGCTCTGCTCATTTCGGGGCACTACGAAGGGTACCCATTCTCATGATTGTTGGGGGCTTCAGCAAATAGTAATTGCCTATCCTGTGGACAGGGGATAAACTTTGTAACAACCATATAGATCATACCAGTGTATTACTGTATTGCGGCGGCAGCAGGGAGCGCACGGCGTCATAGCAACCAGTGACGCCGTGCGCTCCTGCTCTCAGGAGGGATCCAGGCCGCGGTTCCACGGCCCGCACACGGCTGTGAAACACGGCCGTGTGCATGGGGCCTAACTGATAGGAATCACATCACCTACAATAAGTACATATATACATTATATCCCATACAACAAGCTGCAAGAATAATGGAACTTCCTATATAAGTGATTATATGAACTGCACAGTTTACATCTAGGAGCACCTCTAATGATAAGCCTGCAGACCTGCTAACAGTACAGCCGATTGCAGGCGCTGGTTACAAGGACCGAACCACTCGAGGCCATCACAACCTGCTGACAAGCACCACTTCACTACACAATAACTTATGAGGCTGTAAAACTGACCTTTGCATCAAGCCTATACAAAAGCATGTCCACATTATGTGATGAACAATATATCCATAAGTAGGCTGACAATGACATTACTGCAGCTAAACGATATCACTTTTCATCATCATCCAGCATTTAACATTTCTAGGTTTTCCAAGGCCAATAAACATCTGACTATAACAGTAAAACACTCTCAGTCATTGCCTGTAGCCTATTATCATCCACACAAAAAATAAAAAAATAAAATGTACTTACTTTTATAAAGGTTTTACATATTTGTGAAAGATGAGCCCTGAAAAGTCAAGGATAGAACCAAGAGAACATACAGAGCTAACTGCTAAGCCCATCAGGACCACGTGACAACATTCACTGCCATAGTGTGAAGATAATAGACTATGCCTTTAGCACCAGCACAGTGGTATCAATGAGAACGTCTCACCTTACAGACACCTCAGATAACAGACAGTTACATATGATTTAGATATATGGCATAAATGTCTTAGAGAGGGAGACGGCACCCAGTAGACCCTCACCAAGCAGGAAATAGGGGCTCCACACTGCGCCTTAGAACTTGGCTACAAAGAGGTGGAGAAACTAAGGAGAGATGACCATGCATGTGTTTAGCAATACAAAGAAAACTACAGAATAGTGATGAGCAAGTTCTCCACTTGTGCAGGGCTGTCCCCATGGTTGAAGATGCTCTACTGGCCGCTCGATTAACAGTCACACATGTTGCCCGACCCTCACAATCTCACATCTGCCCCGCTGCTCTAAGTAGCTTCCAAGTGCCGCTAGTGGCACATGGACAGCAGCTGTTTCGGAAGCAGAGGAAGAGCAGAAACAGAGCCTCTGTGCTTGAAATGCAACTCCGAGCAGCGTCTCAGGCGCAAGGCTGTTAGGCCCCTTTCACACGAGCGAGTTTTCCACGTGGGTGTAATGCGTGACATGAAGGCATAGCACCCACACTGAATCCTGACCCGTTCATTTCAATGTGTCTGTGTACAAGAGCGTTTTTTTTTTTTTTTTTCCACACATCAGTTCTGCATTGCATGAAAAAGCGCAGCCTGTTCTATATTCTGTGTTTTTCATGCAGCACTGACCCCATAGAAGTGAATGGGGCTTCAGTGAAAAACGCATTGCATACAGAAGTGCGGATGCGATGCGTTTTTCACTGATGGTTGCTAAGAGATGTTTGCAAACCTTCAGTTTTTTATAACGCGCGTGAAAAACGCATTGCACCCGCGCTGAAAAAAACTGAACGCAATCGCAGACAAAACTGACTGAACTTGCTTGCAAAATGGTGTGAGTTTCACTGAACGCACCTGGAGCCAATCCGTATCGTTCGTGTGAAAGGGGCCTTAGGGTCGGGCGATGGCCTTTCAGAGATGAAGAACTCTTGTTGATGAGACAAATCTACTACATCGACTGGCTCATTTCTAACAAAGAGCCAAGTGCCTGCTACAGGCTAAGGGAGACCCCTACTGAAAAATAGTCCTTAAAGGGATTTACAGGATTGGAAAAACATGGCTGCTTGCTTCGAAGAAACAGTGTCACATCTGTCCACAGACTGGCTGTGGTCTTGCAGCCCAGTCCTATTCACCTCAAGGGAACTGAGCTGCAATGCTGGATACCATATGGGCAGGTGTGGCTCCATTTCTGGAAGAAAGCAGCCTTGTTGGACCCCTTCATTCGGCCCTGCATACCCAGGACTCACCCTCTTACTACATTAACAGTTTTTATTGTTTTCATGCGGACTCCCATACATTATGCAATAGTAGGATCACACATATATTTTCAGAACCTAAGTGCTCCACCATATGGCCTGATATTATATAAAACCCTTTTGTCACTGAAAAAAGATCAGATACAAATGATAAAGTGAGAAAATAACAGAGTGAATTAAAGTTCCAGAAAACACATCTAAAAAATATTGAACTCCACACAAAACGTAGCAGACAGGCTTGGAAGAGCAACGCCACGCCTTTAACAATTATGCTTTATGAAGTGCAAGTGCCGAGTATAGCATTGTTCCGGCAAGGTGACCTGCGGTCATGAAGATCTTAAATAAACTTAGTGCTTTGAAAAGACAGAACAAAGGGAAAGACTTCCAAAAGCTCAAAGCAGACAGCAGGAACTGAACTAAGGAAGAGATTTAGAACTAGACTACTCATTTGGCTTCTAACGTGAATAGAACATCTATGTGACCAGCAAGTTCTCAAAAAGACTTAACTAAGTACTCCAAGGAGTAAAGTAAAGTACTGTCAACAAACGCGCACACTGAGCAAACAGAAACATCTAAAGAAACAAGTACTTCCCGACATAAAGGTCTCATATTTAGCTTCTGTGAGTTTCTTAATAGCACTTACATTCTTTTTTATCAATTGGTTGAGTCAACAGCGTTTGATGTCCATGTGTCACCACCTCAGCCAGCAACACGTCACTGCTGCAGCCATGTACAACATGTTGGCTCACTCCTACCACAAAGGTTGTCATATAACACCTTGCCGCTGTAATTGAGGGAAATTGGGAGGCCCTGCAGCAAGGGGGGCATTCCTGTCAACACTACTGGGGGAAGGAGGTTATGCTATGAGGGAGAAAGGTGAAGGGGAGCAATGGTACAGTCACCATACTAAATGGAGGGTCCTGTTAATGCTTCTGGGGGAAGGAGGGCAGTGGCTGCTAAAACTACAAGGGAAAGGAGAGGAATGATGCTTCTACTGGAGGAAGAGTGGGGTACGCAACTGCTTTTACTTGGACAGAAGGGTGGATAAACCCTGGTTATAAATGTTTCTCGTCTTCTTTACTTGCAAATACTCAAAGGAGGTCCAACAGGATGAAGAGATATAAGGGTCTCCGCCAGGGTGTACACAGATCTCACACAGCCCCATAGCAAAACATAGTATAGTGTCAGACCTAGTTTCCCAGTGTGCGTGCACCAATCAGTCCCAGGCAATGCAAGTAGAAGAAATTTTAATTACACTTAAAATTAAATACAAATTGTAATAAAAAAATAAGGTACCTTTGCCTTATCCATTTTATCTGACTTTTATGTCGTAAAAAGTGGAACAGGTGCTTCAAACATATGGAACTCATTCCGAAAACCATATTCCTCAACATATTTTCACAAGAAAACTGGCAAAAATACACCGTTAAATCTCTTTCTTCTCTTCTACTACAACGCTGGATGCCTGCTGCCACCACTAGGGGGAGCTCAGTGAACAGGAATTAATATAACCACAATGGAAGCTATAATAATCGCTTTGCATTGTGCTTCACTAGTGGCAGCTGCGTGAAAATGCACAGGGTCATTTATTAAGTTATTAAGGGATAACCCTTTTATTTATTAACTTTGTGCGCTGGTGGTGGATCCGCTGAAGTTATGAAGAGATGCCGGCTTCTACATAACTTCGTTGCCGGTCTAAATCAACGCCAGCTTCCCTGCTGGCTTAAATTTAGACCATTTATATGCCGAAAACAGGTGTAGAACATGAGAAATGAGACAGGCCCCCGACCTGTCCCCGTCACGCTCCTTTTTTAATACCTTTGTGCCACAATCTGCACCCGAAATGCACCAAAATGGTTGAATTTCTGTTAGTAAATGACCCTGCAGCGTTTTCACCCGAGGAAAAGAAGTTCTGTGTGAGGGTTCGGATTCAGCCACAGACCTTCTGGGGAGTGTACAATGTCCATGCTGATGCCAGTGGTAGTCCGTATGGAAATAATCGTAAGACATAAATATACATTTAAGTATTAACATATCCACAAACATACATGTGCACGCATTTTTTTATAACACAAAAACACGCTATAACGGTTTCTATAATTTCCTTCCACTTGTCTATTTCCAAAACTTGTGACACTTGTAAAATCTATTACAAGATCAGATTTAATCTTTCCTCATTAAGAAGGAAATTTTAATCTAGACCTTTCTTGGCATTTGGCTGTAGGGACAGGATATAAAGTACCAGAGTGTTTCTTGCATTAAACCCCTACTGTCTCTATCACATCAATTAGCTAAAAAGCAAGTTAGAAATTGTGTTTAGCCATTTAGAATGTCAGACACTAGCAGGCAGCTGCCAGGTCTGCTCAGATAGAAATACAGCAGGATCACACAAGGGCGCAAATCGACACTGGTCCAGACACTTTAGTTCAGATGAGCGGGAAGTGCATGTCAGTTAATAAAACAGGTTTGTACCTGACATGCACTACCCGCTCATCTGAACTAAAGTGTCTGGACCAGTGTCGATTTGCGCCCTTGTGTGATCCTGCTTTATTTCTACTGTTTTGCTTTGGAGAGAGTGGGCACCCTGTCCTGAAGATTGAGGACACTTTGGCTACATACCTGACGACGGGACACCGTTTTCTACATACAGTGCTGCCCATAATTATTCATACCCCAGGCAAATTTTGACATAAAGTTACCTTTATTCAACCAGCAAGTAATATTTTGACGGGAAATGACATAGGTGTCTCCCAAAAGATAATACGATGATGTACAAGAGGCATTATTATGGGAAAAAAAAAAACATTTCTCAGCTTTTATTTACATTTGAGCAACAAATACAAGATGTTCCGCACTGTGGAAAATATCAGAGGACGTGGTCGGAAGCCAAAAGAGACACCTGTGCTGGCCAGGAGGATAGTTAGAGAGGTGAAAAAGAATCCGAGGATCACCACCAAGGCCATCCTGGTGAATCTGGGCTCTGCTGGTGCCAATGTCTCAAGGCAGACAATCCAACAGACACTGCACACTGCTGGCTTCCACGGATGTAGACCAGGCACACAAAAACTCGCTTGGCCTTTGCAAAAGCTCATCTGGACAAAGAAGACTACTTTTGGTCTTCTGTGTTATGGTCAGATGAAACAAAAATTTAATTGTTTGGTCTTCAACCCAAAGAACACCATCCCCACTGTCAAACATGGTGTTGGGAACCAAATGCTTTTTTTTTTTTTTTTTTAAGCCAATGGACCAGGGAACCTAATCACAGTAAACGGTACCATGAAAAAAAGAGCAATACATGAGGATTCTCAACGACAACATCAGGCAGTCTGCAGAGAAACTTGGCCTTGGGCACCAGTGGACATTTCAGCATGACAATGACCCAAAACGCACAGCAAAAGTGGTGAAGAAATGGTTAGCAGACAACACCATTAACGTTTTGGAGTGGCCCAGCCAGAGTCCAGACTTGAATCCAATTGAGAATCTGTGGAGGGAGCTAAAGATCAGGGTGATGGCAAGAAGACCCTCCAACCTGAAAGAGTTGGAGCTCATTGCTAAAGATCAATGGGTAAAAACACCTGTGGAGACATGCAAAAAACTGGTCTGCAATTATAAGAAGCGTTTGATTGCTCTAATAGCCAATAAAGGCTTTTCTATTGATTATTGAAAAGGGTATGAATAATTTTGGACTGGACACTTTTTGCTCAAATGTAAATAAAAGCTGAGAAATGTATTTTTCCCACAATAATGCCTCTTGTACGTCATCTTATTATCTTTTGGGAGACACCTATGTCATTTCCCGTCAAAAAAATTACTTGCTGGTTGAATAAAAGTAACTTTAAAGAGGACCTTTCACCGATCCTGACATTGTGAACTAAGTATACAGACATGGAGAGCGGCGCCCGGGGATCTCACTGCACTTACTATTATCCCCGGGCGCCGCTCCGTTCTCCCATTATGCCCTCCTGTATCTTCGCTCACTAAGTTATAGTAGGCGGAGTCTGCCCTTGTTCTGCTGTAGCGCTGGCCAATCGCAGCGCAGAGCTCACAGCCTGGGAGGTTATTTTCTCCCAGGCTGTGAGCTCTGCGCTGCGATTGGCCAGCGCTACAGCAGAACAAGGGCAGACTCCGCCTACTATAACTTAGTGACCAAAGATACCGGAGGGCATAGCAGGAGAACGGAGGGGCGCCCAAGGATAATAGTAAGTGCAGTGAGATCCCCAGGCGCCGCTCTCCATGTCTGTATACTTAGTTCACAATGTCAGGATCGGTGAAAGGTCCTCTTTAAGTAAAAATTTGCAAGGGGTATGAATAATTATGGGCAGCACTGTACCTACAATAGTGTTGTGCCCATCTCTAGCACAACCACTGAAGGTGAGCCTCCAATTTACTGTTCTATCAACTGGTCTCATAACCCAGAACATACTACCCTATGTTGCGTTTTTCTTTTGTATGCTTCTTTTAGCTACATAACTCCAAGAAACCTAAACTTCTAAAGGTCTACTCAGATGTCCTGCAGTGTCCTCGGTCACACAAACTAAAACAGAAGGCACACTATTAATATTTAGGACTCCAGAAAAGGTCTGCCGCTATCCATTAGGGGTATAAGTTTGTGTCAGGTTTAAAGCATTAACCTTTTAGTGGTTAGATTAGTTGCAAAATGGCAAATAACTGCACATAGCACTGGTGGCCACGGACACATGGGAAAAGGGGTATCTCATTAGAGGTGGGCACGGACTAAAAGTACTGCATGTCCGACTTTTTAGTCCGGCGGCCTCTCATCGCACACTGCTGTGCTGAGCCGGAGCTCCACCCCATCCCCATTATAGTCAATGGGGACGGAGCGGCAGTCCGGCGGCATGGCGAAATAGCGGCAGGACGGATCCGACAAGATAAACAGCCTGTCGGATCCGTCCTGCCACTAATGTGAAAGTACCTTAAGGCCTCATGCACACAACCGGGTAGCCACCATGCCCATGATGTGGACCAGAAATCACAGGTCCACATATCACAGGCACCGGCCGCATGCACCCATTGACTTCAATGGGTCCACGAACCTCAAGCTGCGGTGAAAGATCTTTTGTGGCTTGGAGGCACAGCCCTGAAAGCTCACGTGTCCTATCTTTCATTGCATCTTGCGGTTCGCTGACCCATTATAGACAATGGGTACGCATTGCAATGCAGAGTACATACAGCCAGTGCCCTTGTTTTGCAGACCCGCAGTTTGCAGTCCGCAAACACGGGAATGTTGCCCCTGCGGTTGTGTGCATGAGGCCTAAAACGCATAATAAATGTGGTACAAAGCATGTATCCTAGAAAAGGGTACCCAATGATACAAGGGACACTTATGCCCTGAATTCCTCTGGGATTTTATCAGCTGAATGACGTGTATTTTACTGTTTTGTGGATATTTTTTATGCATATTTCACTGAGTAACCCAGGTATGTGAATTTTGGAGTCTGGATGCTCTATGTAACTAACCGGTTATGCTTCTAGGTCATCTGCCTCCTTCATAGATTTTGGAAAATCCCTTTCTAAAGTAGGTTCAATTTTGCTTATTTAATTTAGTAATATGGCACTGGAAATCAATGGGTGGCTCCAGGAAAACTTTAACATGACCCAAACAAAGGGAAGTGTAAGACCTTTTCCTCTCATAACCTTTTCTTACCTGCATGAAGCCTATTTTCAGAGGTACAAGAGAGAAATAAATTCCCAGAGATGAGAGCGAAAAATTAGCAATAAAATATGCATAACCCTATAAATCACAGCCAACCCTTACATCCACCAAGCCATAAATATGTGACCACTACCTTTATGACAAGAAACATTCAGCACCTTATTCCTCCAGAAAAGCACACCAGCATAGCTCTGACCGGAGATAAACTGCATCATAATGTAAGCTTCGACTCAAAAGCGATTAATTTACCAATCATTATACTCTTTGCTTTGTTTTACATATCTTAAAAAATAGCGAGATGCATATAATTGCAAAATTCAGTTTTGCTTTATTTTTTATTATTATTTGAAATTTGTTTGAGGTTTAGAAGTGACAAAAATTCTCCAGACGTTCATGAAGTATTCCCACATTAGGACAGGTTTTTCTTTTTAATTTATTGCATGCAAATTTAAGTTGTCAAACAAAGCCTGGTGGCCATTAAAATGATTAATAATGTTTTTGCTGCCCTTGACATGAAATGGTTTAAGAAATGCCAATTTACTCAAGTAAATTTAATGAATACTGATTGCTTAGTGGTTGAAGGAGAACTACCCTCATACAAATTAAGAAGGCAAAAACAGGACAAAAAAGCCACGGGTCAAACTCAACACGTTGTTAATGCACATACAATTGCTAGATATACAAAACTGGAATCACAAAGCCACTTTTGCAGGGTCAGCATCTGGTCAGTATTAGTGCGCCAAAACCAGAACACAAAGGAGGCATCCGTTTCCATGATACTTTCTCTGTAGTTTCCACTCTTTGGTTCAGAAGTGGAGCCTAGAAACACTTTGGGCCAGATTTATCATTAGATCAGGTCAGAATAATGGAGTGAAAAAGTCCCCCAAAAAGTCCCAAACGCTAAAACTGCGCACAAATTTGCGACTTTTTTCTGCTCTGCACTATGCTCGCCAGTTTTCTGAAAGTGGGCGTGTTTTCTTATGTAAATGAATCTCTAGACAGATTTACTATTGGGACTATTTAAAAAGTCGCAAAAAAGTCCCAAAAAAGTCGCAATTTCACTCCAGTGAGGACCATGCTTATCTTATGAGACTTTTTAATAGAACATGCGACTTTTTCATTAAAACGTGCGACTTTTTCGTAAAGATGTGCGACTTTTGTAAAGCTGCTTACTGATGGATAAACTGCTACCGTCAAACCACATTAAATACAGTCTTAAAGGGCCGATCATAAATCTGACTTGGCTAAAACTGACTTTAGCCATTTGTGAAAGTGGAGTGAGCTGTCAGAGTCATGATAAATCTGGCCCTATATTGGTATGTTCACATTCAGGGGAGGATTGGGAGCTTTAAGTGGTCCTGGAATAAATACTAAAAACAGTCCCATGTTGTAGGAGCGTCCAAACTGATATAATGGCAGTACAAGTAGGCCAACAATGCTGTAGTGCATGGATGTCAAACTCATGCCCCTCCAGATGTTGCAAAACTACAACTCCCATCATTCCCTGATAGCTGTAGTATGCCCAGGCATGATGGGAGTTGTAGTTTTGCAACAGCTGGAGGGCCACGAGTTTGACATCCCTGCTGTAGTGCAACACAAGATACTGTCGTCTCTGCCGCAGAATTCAACTGGATTGTGGTCCTGAGGATGGCGATACAGTTAAATCCAGGACTACCTGATGCTCCTAGCATTAATGAATAGCGGAAGCATCAGATCGTTACGTACCCGGCCATTGGGGGCTCAGTTTAGTTTCATCATTTCTAGGTTTAAAGTTCCTATGAAACATCTTAACCTGCTGTTTAGCATTCCAGGGTGGAATGAGTTTGTTTCCCAACATACAGTATACCAGTTTTTATTTTCTATAATAGGAAATAATCCAATTTTCTAATATGGATATATTTAAAATTCTGCATACATCCGTTTCTTACATCAAGCAGTTGTCCCCTATATGCAGAAGAATGGTACAGCCCATGTATCAGTCCCGTACAATGGATATATGGCTTAAAGAGAACCTGTCATCAACTTTATGCAGACCTCACTGAGGGCAGCATAAAATAGTGACAGAAATGCTGATTTCAGCGGTGTGTCACTCATGAGCAAAAAGTCAGTGGTTACTGAGAACCAGCATCATAATCATTGCAACCCAGGCCTTGGAAAGAGTCACATCTACCTGAGAGGAGTCATGGTTATTCCTAATCTCCTGCTCTCCCGTCCATCTGCTGATGACTGGCAGTTCTCTCCTAGAGAGAAAGGGAGAAAACTAGGTAGAAGCCTGTCAGTCATCAGCAGGTGGGCAGGAGAGCAGGAATTGATGAATAACCAGGACTCCTCTGGTGGCCGGGACTCTTTTCCAGGCCCAGTCTGCAATGATTGTGATGTTAGTTCTCGGCAACCACTTACTTTTAACTTACAAATTACAGAGCGCTGAAATCAACTCGCCTGTCTCTACTTTATGCTGCTATTAGTATGGGCAGCGTACAGTTGATGACAGGTTCCCTTTAACTGAAATATGAAATCAGTCACGTGACGCTCTTCACATAATATAATCTGACTTTCAGTAAGAAATTGTATTACATGACATACATGTGCTGGGTCCACACACTGGACACAGTCATGTGATAAGTAAATAGGAATAGGTGGAGTAATGACTTCATTGTGGTTATTACAGTAACTAGATCACTGTTTGTGTTTACATGGCCAACTACCTGTAGGCGATGTACAATGGCTGCCTCTCTCTAGGTGATGTTGGCATGTTGTTAGTAAAAAAAAAATAAAAAAAAAATAACACACATAGATCTGCTTCTACACAGACATGATGAGATGCTGCTGCAGGTGGTAATACTGTATATGCTGTACATGTTCTGCTCCTCAATACACTGATATTCATCTGTTAGATACCCAGTAAGGGTGGGTTAACAAGGTGTTACGCAACAATGTGTGTGATCACCACACGCTGGACCACACACACACACACACGTATACACCCCACGCTGGCCCACATACATCACACACATGTATACACCCCACGCTGGCCCACATACATCACACACACACACACACACGTATACACCCCACGCTGGCCCACATACATCACACACACGTATACACCCCACGCTGGCCACATACATCAACCACTATACACCCCACGCTGGCCACATACATCACACACACGTATACACCCCACGCTGGCCCACATACATCACACACATGTATACACCCCACACTGGACCACATAACATCACAACACATGTATACACCCCACGCTGGACCACATACATCACACACATGTATACACCACATACATCACACACACACACACACCACACACACACACGTATACACCCCACGCTGGACCACATACATCACACACATGTATACACCCCACGCTGGACCACATACATCACACACATGTATACACCACATACATCACACACACACACGTATACACCACACGCTGGACCACATACATCACACACATGTATACATCACACACTGCCCCACATATATCACATGCATGTATGTGGAGCAGTATGTAGTGAATGCAGACAGGCTATTATAGCCAAGTGGTAAGCACAGGGACTTTATAACTTCGCTATAATAGCTTGATGTTATTTAGACCAGTAATGGTCCCCTGCATAAATCCCCACCCCTTAGGCCCCGTTTACATCACCACTATTTATTTCTGTTGTTCTGCTCATCTAATGGAGCAGAACAATGAAAATAATGGAAGTGTTGGATCGGGTACGTAATAATGCTGGGTTTTTGTCATACGATCAACATACACAACATATGTCACACCGTGACATCCATCACCATGGAGTTCCTCAGTATATATAAAAATAAAGTACTTTTTTTGGAGGATTCTTCAGGATGGGAAAGTGTAGTGTACCATGTTTTTCCATCCTGCAAAGTCTAGCAAAAAAACATGTAGGCAAACTTTTCTTTTTTGTTACAATTGAATTCTATGGTGACAGATGCCACAGTATGGAGTCTGTCTGAGGCGTCTGTTAATGTATATATGTTTTTTGTGTGCACAATTAATATATAGCAAAAATGTCATGTGAACCCAGCCTAACGGGGAAGAAGCTGAACAGACCCCGCTTACTATGATGGAGTCCGTTCAGTTTCCATTCACGAGCCCGTCTTTTTACCAGACCAAAAAAGTGCTGCATACAAGGCTTCTTTGTCTGGTCTTTAGACAGAATCTGCAACAGAGGCTCCAAAACGCAGAAGTGAGCGAGTGTAGGCTGATATATTATGTATCTGAATTACTGCATAATTTCGTACTATTCCTCAGGTAAAAATACTTCTCAAAAATACTTCTACTGGAAAAAATGCAGTGCGACCTCTGGGTGACTCCCTCATTGCATCAAATGCCTAATGTGCATATTAAGAAAAAGTATCATTGACTTGGAAGAGAGCCGTGGATCAAGAAAAGGAAAAGAAGGATTTAATCAGGTGAACCACAGCGACGTGTCTATGCAAACAGCTGGAGATGGAGGTGGCTGGTGACAGATTCCCTTTAAGGGTTAAGACCCGAATACTGGGCAGCGAGGCTGAAATCACAATGGTTTCGATGATACTGGAAACGTCAAGCTTGTTTTTTTAGCTCAGCAGTTATTTCGGTATCATGAAGTGCAGCAGCATGCCTAAATATATCTTCTTTTAAATCATTGTGCTGAAGTTACAATGGTCTCCGGAGAAGCCTCGCTGCTCCACACATTGGGACCAATTTGTGGAGTACATCTATGCACCTGTACACACAGAGAACAAGTACACGCCTAATAACTCCACTCCATTACTGTGACAGGTCACTGAGAATTAGAAGAGCATACATTACGCCCTTCCTGAAATAAGCCGAATATTTCCGGGGATCACTTTATTCTGATCATCACCGGCATCAGGACCATGAGACGGCGATTCTCTCCCACGGCCATCTATAAATATTCAGCAAATCTGATAATACACGGATACAATTCAAATATATACAACAATGGAAGATTAAAAAAAATAATATAATTTTTTTTTATTTCCAAGTAGGACTTGAAGTTGACAATACCACCAGAGGATTTCCTCTAAGAAAGGCAACACATAAGGGGACTAAAGAGTAATGACATATAGTATGGAATAATAGGAAGCAGAATAATGGATCTGAAACAAAGCACATTTAGTATGCACTGCGCAAATTACAAGTACAACAAACATGACTGCAAATGTAATTTTTTTTTACAATAAATACCACTTTCTTCAGAAGTGCCATTTTAGGGATGATGCAAAAATTAAGTAATTGTCACAAGGGGCTTTTATCATCTCAGACAATGGGGGCATATCACTAGGATATGTCCCATTGTCTGACAGGTACCCTGGGACCCACACCTATCTCATACACCCAATACCCAGATGGAAAGGTGAAGGAGGGTGCACCGCTCATGCGCGGCTGCCCTCCAATTCATTTCTATACGGACATCGGAAATATCCCTTTAAAGGAATATCAACAACGGTAATGATTATAAATTGCCACCAGCGCCCACCATATAGAGTCAGAACAATCTGAAAGTAAATTATTTATGTCTCATAAAAGACAACCCCTGTCCATAATGGTTACGAGCCGTTTCGCTTACCTATTTATGCTGCTGGTGACCTTATGTTACATATGGCCTGATGATGATCCCAATCTAGAACTAAAACCCATCACCCAGTATCAATAAAGAGATGGGTGCTGACAGTAGTCCAGACAGACAGAACCAATCATTCCCTTTCTTCCTGTTTTTGTGTAGAGAGGGTGTTTTGGACCTCAAGGCCAGAGCAAAATTTCCCTTTTAAAGCGGACCTGTCACCCAAAAAATGCTATGGAATCTGAAAACACCATGTTATAGAGCAGGAGACACTGAGCAGATGAGTATATATTTTTTGGGGAAAAGATTCAGTAAAACATTTCCATCTGCAGCCCTGTGAAGTGCTATTGGTGGAGGGAGGAGTAGTTATCAGTAACTGACGGCTATCTCTGTATGTACTTATACACACAGTGCTGTAAATCACCGATATCACCTCCCTCCCTTACCGATGCTGCTGAGAGATAAATGTATAAATTACAGGTTAGATTGTATTGCATTTTTTGTTGACAGGTCCTCTTTCTGCTGTCTAAGGTTCCCTGAACACAAATTAAATATCGCACAAATTTGAATGCGGATTTCTGTGCATTTCCACAGTTAAAGGGGTTGTCAGAGTTATTTTTTTATTCTTTCTATGTTTCTAACTAGGCAAATGTAACAGCGTCACATGACCTGTGATGTCAGCTTCTCTCCCTGCTGATAATGTTTGTGCACAAGCCTGAGACATCTGTACAGGAGAGGAGAGGTCACTGTGTGGCCACGCCCCCCTGCACTGTCAGCTGCTGCTTATTGCTCTCTCCCAGGATTCTTAACCCCTTCAGCTGCACAGACTCAGGGCTGAAGTGTTTACTGTGTAGCTGCAGGCAGTGAGGAGACAATTGCTGGGCACACGAGCTGAAAGAGAAGTTCTGCAAAGCATTGCAGGTAGGGGGAAGATCCTGTGTTTATTAGCAGTGTCATTATACATCTGGGACTTGTAGTTCTACACATACAACATGCTGCTGAGTCTTCCAACAGGCAGACATGTCACTCAGGGCAGTACTTGTATTCACTCCCTTAGCAGTGTCATTATAGAGCTGGGACTTGTAGTCCTACACATACAACATGCTGCGCAGTCTCCCAGAAGGCAGACATGTCACTGAGGGCAGTACTTGCATTCACTCCCTTAGCATTGCAGGGGGAGGGGCAGAGATTGTTTTTATTGCAAGTAAACAAAGGGCCAGAAGAGAACCAGGGAAATGAGGAAATAGATATTTTTTTACCTAAAACTTTATTAGCTTAGGGCTCTTTCACACTTGCGTTCTTTTCTTCCGGCATAGAGTTCCGTCGTCGGGGCTCTATGCCGGAAGAATCCTGATCAGGATTTTCCCCATGCATTCTGAATGGAGAGAAATCCGTTCAGGATGCATCAGGATGTCTTCAGTTCAGGATGTTTTTTGGCCGGAGAAAATACCGCAGCATCCTGCGCTTTTTGCTCCGGCCAAAAATCCTGAACACTTGCCGCAAGGCCGGATCCGGAATTAATGCCCATTGAAAGGCATTAATCCGGATCCGGCCTTAAGCTAAACGTCGTTTCAGCGCATTGCCGGATACGACATTTAGCTTTTTCTGAATGGTTACCATGGCTGCCGGGACGCTAAAGTCCTGGCAGCCATGGTAACGTGTAGTGGGGAGCAGTATACTTACCGTCCGTGAGGCTCCCGGGGCACTCCAGAGTGACGTCAGGGCGCCCCACACGCATGGATGACGTGATCGCATGGCACGTCATCCATGCGCATGGGGCGCTCTGACGTCATTCTGGAGCACCCCGGGAGCCTCACGGATGGCAAGTATACTGCTCCCCCGCTCCCTACTACTGATATTGCAACCAGGACTTTAATAGCGTCCTGGCTGCCATAGTAACACTGAACGCATTTTGAAGACGGATCCGTCTTCAAATGCTTTCAGTTCACTTGCGTTTTTCAGGACCCGGCGTGTAATTCCGGCAAATTGAGTACACGACGGATCCGGACAACGCAAGTGTGAAAGAGCCCTTAGTTATATAATCGCTGACCATCAGATTTACAGTGCTATATCTTGTTTTTCCATAACTCGAACAACCCCTTTAAAACCACATGAGCTACTTGCAGTTTTTAGAGCGGATTTGATGCATTTACAACCAGGGCTGTGGAGTCGGTAGATAAATGCTCCGACTCCTCAGTTTTTTGTACTTCCGACTCCGACTCCCCGACTCCGACTCCTCTGTATTTAATATGCGAATGTATTTTATACATTCCTTGAAGGAAAGAAAGAAGTTCTTCTAAGCTCTTCTAGCACAGAGAGGTAGTTGGGCAGAAGCTGCTGCCTTCTCCTTTGTGTGCTGATCTTCTGCTGAAGACAGGGCAGTGGGAGGATCCAAGAAGGGACATTTATTTTAAAACATGATTTCCCTAGAAGAATCCCATAGTCATGTTTAAAGTTTAAGATAACATTCTGAGTTTACACGTTTTATAGCCTTAGCTGAATGACAGCAGTTTTTCCAATGGTTTACAGCAGGGATGTCAAACTCGTGGCCCTCCAGCTGTTGCAAAACTACAACTCCCATCATGCCTGGCCATACTACAGCTATCAGGGAATGATGGGAGTTGTAGTTTTGCAACATCTGGAGGGCCATGAGTTTGACATCCATGGTTTACAGTTTCAGTCTTGAACTATTGACCCTCCATTCCCTTCACTTATACAAGTGTCTCTAGTCCTGCAAAACACATATTTAGTTAATCCCTTATCAGTGAGAGGCTAGGTAAACCATGGGCATTGTGTTCCCTGTAACATCAGAACACAACACAATGGAAAGTATATGTATTGCCACTCCTAATTGTGCATTGCGTGCCATATAGTGAAGCATATGAAAAGCATGCTTCTTCACATCACTGAACGCGTTTGTTTTGCGGTTACGTGAGGCACTGCATGCATTGGCCTTTATTCTTACAGTAGAGAAGTCATTAATTATAACTGTTTATGAATTCGGACATTTAAACTTGCTTTTTTATTTTTTTATTCCAATTTAAATTTAGTAGGAGTCGGAGTCGGTTCATTTTTTGCCGACTCCGACTCCAGGTACCCAAAATTGACTCCGACTCCTCGACTCCGACTCCACAGCCCTGTTTACAACATTTAAAAAAGGCAAACAGAGTTATTGTGTTTTTCCCATTCTTACCCAGAAACAGTTAATAAAAGTCAATCAATGATTATATGTACCCCAAAATGGTTCCATAAGTGAAGAGAGCCTGAAAAAGTTGCAAATTATTGTGCAAATATGGCCTCAATGCACCTCATTTGCCCCAGGTAGCAAAAACCATCTAGGGAAAAAAAAAAGAGGTCTTATTGCCCATAGCAAGAAATCAAATTTTAAGCTGTAATCCACACGGACTGTAATACTATGATAAACTGCCAAGCTTATGTTCAGATAAGGTTTTGTTATATTAAATATTCATATGTTACTGTGTATACAATATTTTAAAGATTTTATATTTTACTAATATAATGATAATTACTGTGAAAGCAGCATGGCTATTGCTGTGGAGAGGGCTGTCAATGAGGCAGTGCCGCGTCCCACTACCTTCAGGATCAGTGAGGATTCCAGTGGTCAGACCCCCACCAACCGTAAAGGGATACCGTATCCTAACAACCTCCTATCATTCTGTATAAAATGGTGATCTGCATTCTTCAGGCTGCCGTTATTCCAGTAACAAACATATACACAGGGATTAGGGAGCGCTTTTAACGCCCAATAAATCAGCCAGAATGTAAATTTTAGAAATAACATTTCAGGGGGTAGAAAGCATACTTCCAACAAAGTAAATATTTTTCTCATACATCCATGCTCTGTTTGCATTATTAATATTTTCTACTAATCTGGTAAATTGAAAAAAACACATTTTGTCACTTTTCTGTGTCACTCGAGAGCTTAGAGAACAGCAGAAAAAGACGCCATGGAGAGCTGTTCACATCCAGTATGTCAGTGGCTGCTCAGTCTGATGACACCAAGGCAAAGCAAAGCCAGCGGATTTCAGTAGGACAGCATGAAACAGGAAGATGTGCCGCTGCTTTTCCACTGGATGTTGCAAAAGCTCAAATGCGAGATGCCCATCCATCGTTAGATCAAGTGAAACAGATAAAAATCAAGCATTAAAAGCTTTTCCCCAATATCGATGGCACGTCTTTGACATGTATTGCATTTAAATTTTGCGCACTCTGGTCCAGAAAACATGCCACGAGGCCGGGCGAGAAAATATTGTTTTAAAACTGTTTTTCTGTCAAGTCAAAAGAGCTTAGTGAGAAGGAAGTAGAGATGTTTGCAGATAGGTGTGTGCATACCCTTAAGAAGATACATGGGGGGGATTCATCATAAACCAGCGTCTATGAAGTCCCATGCGCTGCGGAGGATGAGCCTAATTTATGACGTGGCGCACACCTCCTCTGGCAGTCCATGCTCCCAAAATTGAAATCTACGTCAGCTTGAAGCTGGTGGAGATTTCAGACTTCTTTTACACTGCGAAAACTGGCGTAAAAGAAGATAAATATGCCGGGCCCAGGGCAGGAGAGCGGAAAGTTCCTCTTTAAAAGGGGTTGTCTCACTTCAGCAAGTGGAATTTATCATGTAGACAAAGTTAATACAAGACACTTACTAATGTATTATGATTGTCCATATTCCTCTCTTTGCTGCCTGGATTCATTTTTCCATCACATTATACACGGCTCATTTCCATTGTTACGACCACGCGGCAATCAAACAGCGGTGATCGTGATTGCACACTAGAGGAAAAAGTGTCGGCCTCTCTGGGAGCATGCTTAGGCTAGTGCCTTTTCCTGTAGTATGCAAGCATGGCCACCGTTGCTGGATAGCATGGTGGTCATAACCCCTGGAGACAAGCAGTATATAATGTGGAAAAATGAATCGAGCCGGCAGAGGAGGCAATATGGACAATCACAGTATTAATCACCGTAAATTTTCAATGGGGTCAGAAAAAATGCGGACGTGTGAATGGACCCTTATTTTATGATTCTCAATCTTGACAGAGGTAACACAAGCATATACAGTCAGGTCCATAAATATCAAGAACTTCAACACAATTGTAACATTTTTGGCTCTATACACCACCACAATGGATTTGAAATGAAACGAACAAGATGTGCTTTAACTGCAGACTGTCAGCTTTAATTTGAGGGTATTTACATCCAAATCAGGTGAACAGTGTAGGAATGACAACAGTTTGCATATGTGCCTCCCACTTGTTAAGGGACCAAAAGAAATGGGACAATTGGCTTCTCAGCTGTTCCATGGCCAGGTGTGTGTTATTCCCTCATCATCCCAATTACAATGAGCAGATAAAAGGTTCAGAGTTCTTTTCAAGCGTGCTATTTGCATTTGGAATCTGTTGTTGTCAACTCTCAAGATGAGATCCAAAGAGCTGTCACTCTGGTCAGTGAAGCAAGCCATCATTAGGCTGAAAAAACAAAAAACAAACCCAAAGAGATAGCAAAAACATTAAGCGTGGCCAAAACAACTGTTTGGAACATTCTTAAAAAGAAGGAACGCACCGGTGAGCTCAGCAACACCAAAAAGACCCGGAAGACCGTGGAAAACAACTGTGGTGGATGACCGAAGAATTAATTTTCCTGGTGAAGAAAACACCCTTCACAACAGTTGGCCAGATCAAGAACACTCTCCAGGAGGTAGGTGTATGTGTGTCAAAGTCAACAATCAAGAGAGGACTTCACCAGAGTGAATACAGAGGGTTCCGCACAAGTAAACCATTGGTGAGCCTCAAAAACAGGAAGGCCAGATTAGAGTTTGCCAAACAACATCTAAAAAGCCTTCACAGTTCTGCAACAACATCCTATGGACAGATGAGACCAAGATCAACTTGTACCAGAGTGATAGGAAGAGAAGAGTATGGAGAAGGAAAGGAATTGCTCATGATCCTAAGCATACCACCTCATCAGTGAAGCATGGTGGTGGTAGTGTCATGGCATGGGCATGTATGGCTGCCAATGGAACTGGTTCTCTTGTATTTATTGATGATGTGACTGCTGACAAAAGCAGAAGGATTCATTCTGAAGTGTTTCGGGCAATATTATCTGCTCATATTCAGCCAAATGCTTCAGAACTCATTTGACGGCACTTCATATTGCAGATAAACAATGACCCAAAGCATACTGCAAAAGCAACCAAAGTAAAGAAGTGAAATGTTATGCAATGGCCAAGTCAATCACCTGATCTGAATCCGATTGAGCATGCATTTCACTTGCTGAAGACAAAACAGAAGGGTAAGTGCCCCAAGAACAAGCAGGAACTGAAGACAGTTGCAGTAGAGGCCTGGCGGAGCATCACCAGGGATGAAACCCAGTGTCTGGTGATGTCTATACGTTCCAGACTTCAGGCTGTAATAGACTGCAAAGGATTTGCAACCAAGTAATAAAAAGTGAACGTTTGATTTATGATTATTATTCTGTCCCATTACTTTTGGCCCCATAACAAGTGGGAGGCACATATGCAAACTGTTGTAATTCCTACACCGGTCACCTGATTTTGATGTAAATACCCTCAAATCAAAGCTGACAGTCTGCAGTTAAAGCACATCTTGTTCACTTCTTTTCAAATCCATTGTGGTGGTGTATAGAGCCAAACAAGTTAGAATTGTGTCGATACCCCAATATTTATGGACCTGACTGTAAACAGAGACGCATTTAAAACCATGGTTTTTCCCAGATATGCTCACATAGTTACTTACCTCATGTACATCTTCCCCACTCTTTTTCAACTTAGATTTTTCTGACCCGTTTTCACTATGTAAACAAATCACCCCAATTTGTCTCCATCCTGCATGTAGCACTTCCTGTTGCTGCATCCAACCAAACCCATGATGCACTTCTCCTTCCTCTGCCATAGCTCCAGCACCACCCAGCTAGTGTATAGCTCCTCCCACCTAGTTATTTACATAGACACTCCCCTACCACTGCCTCCAATGCTGCTTGGACATGCCACTGGACAGAACATCAGGAGAAATAAGAAAGAGCTCCATGGACACGGAACCACAGCCCAGATCAGAAGATAGGAGCAATAAAAAGAAAAGAAATGCATTCCAAAATCACAGCTACCTTCATAAATGATTGCTTGAAAGGATCCCCTTTAACCTTATCTAGCACAGTACAGCATTTTTCAGCCATCATTCATATACATACGGCTTATTCGACTTGTCCAACATGGACAACTGTGCCACAGCAAAGAATGATCTCTGCTAATACAAATCCATCCAACCCATTATACGGGTCAGTCTAAATTGAATCATGTTATGAGCAAACAGGTTGCACATAAAACAACTGAAGACCATAAAATGACATCCGGAAGCGCTCTGCCAGGGGGCAGCCAAGTACATAATGCTGTACAAATGAGCCGTGTGATTAATGCAGGTAATAATGCAAATTAAAGAAAATTGACCAAGCAGTTTTTTAATTAATCTGCGTCATGTCAATGTTGTCTGCACCACTAATTAGAGATTAAGGTTTATTTCACCATCTCTATTTCTCTTTCTTCTTGTAGTAGGAAAAAAAATAAAAAAAGTCGATGCCCTTAATAATAATTGCAACAGCTTATACTGATCAGGATTTGTTAAAAGCACATTAATCAGTTTAAAGTGTAAGATTTCCCCATGGTATATCACCTCACCTTGCTTCCATTTAAAGTAAAAAAAAAAAAAAAAAATAGCTAGTTTTCATCCAGATTTCACACATATGTAGAGCTGCAATATCTGGAAAGAAAATTCAAGAACATAAAGGGGTTTTGTCATTTCAGCAAATGGCATTATCATGTACAGAAAGTTAAACACAAGGCACTTACTAATGTATTGCGGTCGGCCATATTGCCTCCTTTGTTGGCTGGATTCATTTTTCCATGAAATAAATCAATGGTGCTCAGGGTCCCCCAAATAAATAAATCAGTGGTGCTTCAGGTCCCCCCCAAATAAATTAAGCCTTGCTCAGCCAAATAATAAAAATAAAATTAGCCAGGTTAAATTAAATCATTGGTGGCAGTGGTGCTCAGCGGCGGTCATTAACGATAAAACTCAGACCTCAGCCGACAGGCGGCCCGACTTACCTGTCCAGACGTCAGGCTCCTTCAAGCACAGGCAGTGATAGGACATCACTTCCTGTGCGCGAGGATAAGGGGCCGCTGCCGTTGTGCGGGCGACCCACAATAGGAAGCCTCAGGCGACCCCCCGGAAAGGGCCGATCGACCCCCAAAGGGGTCGTGACCCTTAGGTTGAGAACCGCTGATATATAGGCTTATGAGTGACTAGTTATGACGCACATCACCATATGATCCATCACCAGACATGACATCCCTTTTCAATGCAAACTTTCAAGAATTACCGTAATTTGCCTTTAACATTCCTAAATCCTGGGCTAAGAAAAATTAAAAATGAAATGAAAAATCGGAGACAAGGATTTCAATTCATGATAAAAAGTAACAAATTCAGTAAAGTATCAATAACATTCCAGAACACATTGCTTTTCCCAGAAAGGTTGTCACAAAAGCAGTGAAAAACTCATCCTTCTTTCTCCATATTCTGTTTATTAGTACTATCTAAATCAATTACGGTAAGGTACAAGGACCCCCTCTATTTAGCCACGTTGCTTATGTAGCACCCACATATTCAGCAGAGCTGTACAGAGATTGCCACCATTTACATCAGACCATTTATCCAATGGTTCTCAGTCTAATTTCCCCATTTCCCACAGACTGGGGCTAATTTCATAGGGAACCAATTAACAAATCTGCATAAATTTGGATGGTGGGAAGAAAACGAAGAACCAAATGGAAACTCATACAAACACGAGGAACAGACAAAATCCATGTAGATGTTGTCCTTGGTTGAAGTCCCACCCAGAACTCCAGCACTTCAAAGGACACAGTGCTAACACTGAGCCATGATCCTGCCCAATGTGAATAAATAAGTATAAGGGATCATAATGCAGGAATGACACACAGTGTTTTTGAGGTAGATATTGGAGTCAAAACCAGAAGAGGATCCTAGAAGAAGATGAAGGCAGACACCTCTTCTATTGTAGGATTGTTTCGATACCAAAATTTGATTCGGTTTCAATGCCATAAAAAAAAGTATTGTGATACTCTATACCACGCAAAAAAAATAAAAACACAAAAGAAAATGTGTGCAGTCTGTATTTTATGGAACATCCAGCCCATAAAAGAACCGTCCGATCCTGTTTTTTGGGGGGGGACAAGGTGACAAAAATAAATAAATAAATAAATGTCGAATCATGCAGTTTTTATTTTTATTTTTTCTGTTACAGCGCTCATCGCATAGGACATTTTTATTTTATTTTAATAGTTTGGACTTTTCAGATGTGGCTATATGTGATATGTTTACCGAATTTATTGTTTATATATTTTATATGTAAAATTGGGAAAGGGGGTGATTTATACTTAATATTTTGATGTTTTTAACTTTTTTATTTTATTTTTTTAACTTTTTATTTAATAACCATTTCCCCCCTTAAAGGCCAGAACCTGGGATCTTTTAATCTCTTTTCCTATTCACCTGATAGATCTATTAGTGTGAATAGGATCTCACACTCTTCCTGCTGCCCTGTGCATAGTACACATAGCAGCAGGGAGCTGACTATAGCAGCCAGGACTTCAGTAGCGTCCTGGCTGCCATGGTAACTGATCGGATCCCCAGGATTACACTGCTGGGGCTCCGATCGGAACTGCCACCAATGAGGAGGAGGGGAGGGGACCCTGTGGCAACTGCCACCAATGATTTTAATACTGGGGGGGGGGGGGGGGGCAAATACTGGTATCGAGGTAGATACCAGGCAAAAGTATCGATTGGGTATCGAAAATTCGATACCCGAAACAACCGTACTCTATTGTAACCACTTCAGTGTTGGGCTTAAAAGGGTTTTCCCGAGACTTATCCGGAGGATAGGACACGGTGTGGGTCTGACACCCCCGCAGATCAGCTGTTTGGGAAAGCTCTGACGCTCCTGTAAGTGTCGCAGACTTCTCCCTGCTCACTAAGCACAGCGCCATACATTGTATAGCAGTTGTGCTTGGTATCATGCTCAGTCCCATTCACTTGTATGGGACTGAGCTGCGCCTAAGCCATGTGACCGATGTAGGCAATTGCCTAGAGAAAGCTGAGAGAAGGCCCCAGCCCTACTGCAAGCACCGCTGCCTTCTCAAGCAGCTGATCATCAGGGGTCCCAGGTGTTGGACCCCCACCGATCACATACTGATGACCTAGCCAGACGACAGATCATCAGTATTTAAGTCTCGGAAAATCCCTTTAAAGTGTATGTAAACTTAACAAAACGTTATTAAATTTAGTTTGAAATGTGCTAAAATAAATTTTTGTAACATACTTTATTAAGTTTTTGGGGTACTTTTCAATGAGAAATATGCACCTTACGTTCTGCTGCCTATTGTGCTTTAAAAGCCATACTCCCATAGAGCACTGTAGCACTGTGTATGGGAGTACGGATTCCCCTGTAGCCGCACCCAGCAGTATACAGGCCAGAGCATTGCGCCTCCTGCCTATACCAATGCTGCTTCGCTAAAGCCTGGCATACATGGGTTATGTCAGGCTTTAGCAGAGCGGGCACAAGCAGAAAAGCGACATCTTATGTGAACTCCTGCCCTGCTCAGCTCTAATAGCCTGCATACCACATCGGTACAGACTATTAGAAAAATTGAGTAGAGTGCAGGGCAGGATCTCACATAAGACATCGCTCTCCTGCTTGTGCTCTCTCTGCTAAAGCCCGGCATAGCCCATGTGTGCCAGGCTTTAGCACTGGTACAGGCAGGAGGACAGGTGCGGCCACAGGAGATTCCATGCGAGTATAGATTCTAAAATGTAACAAGCACCTTAAATTCAGGTGCCTATTTGGCATGGAAAAGTAAATAAATAAAAATAAATTTAAGTTTAATTTAACAAACTTCAGTTAAAAGTTTCGGTAAGCTTTAAAAAACTGCCAGATAAACTGCCTGTGTGATCCAGCCTAATACATTTGCAGAGATTTACTAAGCTAGTTTCCCCATACCTTAATTTTTGTAGCCAGTTCATTTGTGCAAGTATATTAATTTCCAAACATAAAAGGAAATTGCAAATCAATTTTTAATATTTCATAATAAGATGCCACAGTCAACACAGAAAGAAAAACCTAAAGGCCTTGCTCAAACCTACTGTTGTGTTGAGGCTTAAAGCTGTCCTACAACCGTTAAAGGTGTTTCCTGAGATTTTAATACTGATGACCTGTCCTCTGGATAGGTCATTAGGATATGATCATGGGGGTCTGACACCCGGGACCCCTGACGATCAGCTGTTCGAGAAGGCAGCAATGCTCGTAGTAGTGCTGTGGCCTTCTCAAAGCTCTCCCTAGGGCACTGAGGGAGCGGTGCTTAGCAAGCACGGAAAAGGTCGTGTACTAACAGAAGCGTCACGGCATTCTCAAACAGCTGATTGGCGGGGGTTCGGGTGTCGGACCACCACTAATCAAATACTGATGACCTATCCAGAGGATAGTACTAAAATCTCAGAAAACCAGTTTAAGTGACACTCGCCATTATTTTCTACAATTGTAAACAGCACATCTAATGCATATGGAGAGCAGGAATTCATGAATAACCAGGACTCTTCTCATGTACATTTCACTCTTTTCCAGGCCCAGTCTGCAACGTTTTGTAATGTTGGTTCTCGGCAACCACTTACTTTTAACTTAGAAATGACAGACCGCTGAAATCAACTCACCTGTCTCTACTTTATGCTGCCGTTAGTACGAGTAGCTTGACAGGTTCCCTTTAACAAGGTCTCAGCCAAGCCTGTTACATTATCACATGAGCTTTCTTTTATGCGTTTTGCCACCAAAACTTTTGCTATCAAAATTAAAAATAATAAATGATATATATATATAACCTGTCACAGCAAAAAGCCATCTAAACTAATTCCAGTGAAATTCCTTTAACCAGAGGCAAAATATACAGTACCTCTGACTGTCCCTGAATTAATGCTTCCTTTTCTTACAGCTCAAAAGCAAGGAGTATAAAGGTCTATGTTAGAGGCTCATTGATAACACCAGGAGAGGAGGCATTCTCCGTCCCAGTGCCGCTCTCCACAAGGATTAGAGCACTGATGCCTTCAGAAAGAGACAGCCCTGCTGTTTTATTCACACCGCATGTACATTTCTTCAAATGCTTAACAACGAGTGCAGAAAGTGATGCAAATCTGAATAGAAGGGATTGAGAATTGAATGGTCCCAGAAAGTCTTGCTGTTCTGTGCTGTTAACAGCTATGCAAACCAGGTCTCTGTGACATTGACAATTACTTCCATTCCCGCTCTTCCAATTGCTCTCCGCAGCATTCTCGCTCCTCAAAGTCATGTATTTTATGGAGTGTTAAAATGTTATTTTCAAGTGTATTTCGCAGGTTCACCACACAATAGCATCCGGGACCCGGTAAACAATTGACTTGGACATGCGTAGACTTTTCACACCATCTTTTTCAAACCTTTTACCAGCGAGGCAGATACAATTTTTTTTCAGCAAACAATTGTGTTTGTCATCTTTTAAATAAGGCCGAGTGAGGAAAAAAACTGAGTGACACAGGACTTTCCCTGATAGAGAACAATAAAGGTGGAAAGTGTGACAGCAAAATCAAAAGGACAAGGAAGGCGAAATGAAGTGTCAAGAAATCTGAAGAGTAAGAGCGGTGGTTTAATAGCACATAGTGTAGCGCAGAACACTAAGCCCGATACTGCGCACCTACAAGTACTTAAAAGTGTCAAACTTCCCAGAAGATAAAAAAATCATTTGTGCACTTGGTGTTGACAGGATCCAAAGGGAAAACCACAATTAGACTTACCGGTAATTCTGTTTCCTTGAATCCACCCTGACGGCTACACATGACATTGACCCATTGACCTCTATAGGGGCAGGAACACACAGAGTTTAAAAACCCCCACCCGTGTTTATAACAACCCCCATCCGTGTTTATAACAATTACCCAAGTGGGTGCATGAAAATTATATATATATATACACACACATACATACATACATACGGTACATACACACACATATACACACACACCAACAAATACCGCAGCAGCACAGTCAGATAGTGTGCACTGGGTGCAATTCCTCACAGAGGTCGGCTTCTCCTCCACAATAAGTACTCTCCAAATAACAAGGCAGCACTTCCAGCTTTCGGTGACAGGGTGAAGACCCCAGCTGGGAATAAAGTTTTGGGGTCTTCACCCTGTCACCGAAAGCTGGAAGTGCTGCCTCGTTATTTAGAGAGTGTATATATATATATATATATATATATATATATATATATATATATATATAAAATGTATTTATTTATTTAGTTTTTGAGCATTACTCCATATTTGAGCAATTAAGGGAGGGAATATACTTGCCGTCATGGTGGATTCAAGGAAACAGAATTACCGGTAAGTCTAATTACGGCTTTCCATTTAATCCACCATGACAGCTACACATAAGAACTAACAGATTAAACGGTAGGGGGGCTACTGCTTGCAGAACTTTCTGGCCAAAGGTCAGATCTGTAGAAGCAGAGACATTTAGATGATAATGCTTTATGAACGTATTTATACTTGGCCAAGTAGCGGCCCTACAAATCTTGTCAAGAGATATACCAGCTTTTTCCACCCAAGAAGTGGCCATTGCCCTGGTGGAATAGGCTCTAATGTTAGAAGGACTTGTAAGACCCAATAGGGAGTAACAGCAGGATATTGTGTTTTTTTATCCAACGACCTATAGAAGCTTTGGAAACCTCATTCCCCTTATTGTGACCTGCAAACTGAATCAGAAGATTGTCATCCTTCCTAAATTCCTTAGTGGCTGCCAGGTACTGGATAATTGTGATTTGTTTAGACCTTTTAGGATTATAATAATATGGAAAGCGCCGTCGGGTTTTTGGACAAGGAATAATTTTTAATAAAAGCCCTTCCCTATTTCTGATTCGGGTATTTCTATCACTACTCCCGATTTTTAAAATCTAGAACCCCTTGCCATATTTTTGACGTGATTTGAAATCTTTTTGGAGGGGTTGAGGAAAATTCTATCCTGTAAACATTTTTCACGATGTCTAAAGCCCAGGGATTTTGAGTTACTGCTTCTCACAGGGCCAGAAATTTCCTCAACCTTCCTCCTACCCTGGTGTCACCGTTTTTCATTTTGCTTGTTTTGGGGGATTAAAGAGAAATCCTCTACCTTTGCCCTCTTTTTGATAGCTCCAACGTTTTGCCCTTTCCCCTGTAGGATTTAGACTGTGAACTAAAAGGGACGAAAAAGTTTCCTTTTATTCTCCTCTGGGAACTCTTTCTTTTTGTCGGCCGCCTTCTCTAAGATTGCATCTAGTTCGGGGTCAAATACATAGTCTCCTGAAAAGGCAATTGAGCACAATTTTGCCTTGGAGGTCCTGTCACCTCCCCAGGATTTCATCCAGAGTGCTTGTCTGGCCGAATTTGACAGAGCCACATCTTTAGCAGCGAACCTGCCCAATTATGCAGAAGCATCAGCCAGTAATGCTGTGGCAGACTTAAAAAGGGGGGGTGGAGTTTAAGATTTCCTCTCTAGTTTTATTTTTTATATGGTTTTCTAATTCATTGAGACAAAAATACATGGCCCTAGTCACAGAAGTTGCCGCCATGTTTTTTTTACCCCAAACATAGAGGCCTCCCAGAGTTTCCTCAAAAGGGCATCTGCATTCCATTCCATGAGATCCCGTAACTGTGACGAATCCTCAAATGGCAGGGAAGTTTTTTTAAACAACTTTTGCCACCTGAATATCAATCTTTGGGGTCTCATTAAAGATTTTAATTTCAGACGGGTCGAACAACAGCCTATTTTTAAACTCCTTGGAGACTCACAACCTTCTTTCTGGATCTGTCCATTCATCAAGTATCATGCCCTTAATGCTTTCGTTAATGGGGAATACTTTAGACTTTTTCACATGTAGTCCCCAAACATCTCGTCCTGTACTGACCGGGGTTTTTGGATATCTTCAATATTCATGGTAGCCCTTACTGCCCTTAGTAATTCCTCCATTTCCTCAGATCAAAAGTAATATTTCTGACAATACATGATACTCAATATTTTGTCTAGAGGTGGAAGCCTCCTAGTCCATGTCCTCTGCGTCAGAGGAGGATGGAACTGATAACCTGGATTTTTTTGCCCAGAGACGTAGGAGGAACTAGCGTAAGGGAGGCCAGGGAGGATTTAATTTCATTTTGAATCATAGATTTAAAGGGGTGGTCTCACAATGGGGGCATATCGCTAGGATATGACCCCATTGTAGTATAGGTGCGGGTCCCACACCTATATTGAGAATGAAGCCCTGCAAGGTGGTGGCTGGAGGACTCCGGTCCGGCCACCACCAAGCCGGCTCCCCATAGAAGTGAATGGGAGCGTACCACACATGCGCGGCCCACGCTCCCATTCATTTCTATGGGGCAGACGGAAATAGCCGAGCCAGCACTCGCAGTGCGCCCTCCTTCACAATACAGGTCCAGGACCCGCACCTATAAGACAATGGGGGCATATCCTAGTGATATGCCCCAATTGTCCATGATGAGACAACCCCTTTAACCTCCATAAGGATAGATGGTTGCTCTTTCTTTAAAAGCTCACTAATGCAAGATTTGCAAAGATCCTTTTAATAATTTTCAGGGAGTTATTTTTTTTTTTGCAAAAGTTGCACATCTTGCATATTTGAATTTAACTTTAGATTCTTACACTACCTATTAAAAGAAGCGCAACCGGGTATCAGCTTTTTTCCCCACACGTATCTCCGGAGCAATACGGCTTCCTCAGGGGTGAGGAAGCCAGATTGCTCCAGCGATATGCACTGGGCGCTTTCTTATTTTTTCAGGTCCACTGAACCAGCTGTTTACGCAGGTTTGCCCCCTTTTATTGTGACCCTATTTAGGTCTATTTGTATCTTCAGAGGTCTTACCTTATGTCATATTTGCTTTATATTCTATATTGAATCTTTATATGCTGGTGTTTTACATTTTTGCCCATGGTGGGGCAACTCAGTGGACCTGTTTGTGTCGGTTACATATTATTTATTATATACCGCACTTTGTCTGAATTGTATACAATTTTTTAATGTGTCTGTTGTTGTGTTCAATAAACTTTATATATATTTTTGATACTGATCATTACTGTCGGATGTGCATTCATGGGGTGGTTCTGGTGACTCTCTCTTGGGTCCATTTGTTTTTTGGGGAAGAAAGGAGTTATCCAATTTAAACGTGATTCTATCTGAAGCAATAACACAGAAAGGCTCATTAACCTTCAGGGCCTGGATTTCACTAACCCTGCGGGCTGACGTAATTGCTACTAAGAACAGGGTTTTTAGTGTTATATATTTTATAGAGACAGCAGATAAGGGTTCAAAGGGACTCTCTATTAAGCCTGATAGAACTATATTGAGATCCCAGGGGGGAGTCATGGCCTTCAACGCTGGCCTCAGTCTGTCTGCCCCTTTAAGGAATCTGATAACCCAGGAATGATTGGCAATTTTTTCATCAAAAACTGCACTAAGGGCCGATATGTTAACCCTCAGTGTATTCGGACGAAGGCCTTTCTCCACCCCAGAACCGAAAGGACTGAAAATTTTTCAGGGGATACTTTCTCTTTTATACACCAGGTATTAAAAGTTCTCCATACTTTATTATAGATCTTTGAGGTTACCTCCTTTCTACTAGCCGACATGGTATTGATGACCGAATCTGACAGGCCTCTAGTTTTTAAAATCAACCTTTCAGGTTCCAGGCTGCTAAATGCAGCCTTTCCACACGGGCTCACTTGATCCAATCATTTTTCTAAAATAAGTAATGAGAGTCCACAAACTGAGGACACTTGTCACTCTGGAGCGCCCCGGGAGCCGCACGGATGGTAAGTATGCTGCTCCCCACTACACTTTACCATGGCTGCCAGGACTTTAGCGTCCCAGCAGCCATGGTAACCATTCAGAAAAAGCTAAACGTTGCATCCGGCAATGCGCCGAAACAACGTTTAGCTTAAGGCCGGATCCGGATCAATGCCTTTCAATGGGCATTAATTCCGGATCCGGCCTTGCGGCAAGTCTTCGGGATTTTTGGCCTGAGCAAAAAGCGCAGCATGCTGCAGTATTTTCTCCGGCCAAAAAACGTTCCGTTCCGGAACTGAAGACATCCTGATGCATCCTGAACGGATTTCACTCTATTCAGAATGCATTACGATAAAACTGATCAGGATTCTTCCGGCATAGAGCCCCGACGACGGAACTCTATGCCGGAAGAAAAGAACGCAAGTGTGAAAGAGCCCTTAGTAAATCCTACACTGGACCCGCACTAGTCTTGGGCCCCTTTCACAAGAGTTTTCCGCGCGGGTGAGATGTGTGACGTGAACGCATAGCACCCGCACTGAATTCTGACCCCATTCATTACTGTGCAGATGCGTATTGTTTTTCACGCATAATTTCTGCATTGCGTGACAATCGCAGCATGTTCTATAATCTGCGTTTTCCACGCAGCCCTGGCCCCATAGGAGTAAAAGGGGCTTCAGTGTAAAGCGCATTGTATCCGGATGTAACCTGGATGCAATGCGTTTTTCACTGCCGGTTGCTAGGAGATGTTGTCTGCAATTCTTTAGGGTTTTTTTCACGCGTGTGAAAAACATATCAAAATTGATTGCAACCACGTGGAGGAAAAAAAAAAAAAAAAAAAAAAAAAAAAAAAAAAACACTGAACGCAATCGCAAACAAAACTGAACTTGCTTGCGAAATGGTGCAAGTTCCAATGAACGCACCCTGAGAGAATCCTTATCGCTCATGTGAAAGGGGCCTTACATTCACAGCCAACTTTGAAGATCGACGATCAATACCGTGAAAGCAGAAAGTCCCTTTACATTTCCTGGTTGTGCCATTCCTCTGTTACGGAGAGAAGCGCTGATGTGTGCACATCGCCACTGAAGACCAGGAAACAGAGACTGGCAGAGGACCATGGAAAGATCCACAGCAACGTGGCCTGGAACAAACTGCACCCATATTCTGGGGAAATATTCTGCAAGGAGACTGGCAGCATGTCCATCTGTGAGGCGGTCAGAACACTCATTTGTTGCAGACTGTTCAAACTGCATACAATGGGAAAGAGTAATTCTGCAGTCAACCCCTAGTGTTACCTGTGGATCCGCAGAAAAATCCTACCACGGCCTGCACAGCCAAATGGGTCGGCACATCTCCACTGAAGGCCAGGAAACAGAGACTGGCAGAGGACCATGGAAATCAAGAAGCGGAAGATAGCAGAATATTGCTGCAAAATCCTCACATGGGGCTGTGGCAAAACTGTTATATGTGAAGGCGTCTCCTGGAAATGTGTGAAGAAACTAAGACCTTAGTATCCGACTGGAGGGACGGGTTATACCGTCAGCACTGACTGAGCAGGGTCAAAAGAAAATCCTTCATCTATCTATCTATACGCTTCCAGGAGGAATTACAAAGGAACATCACAACGCAGAGTGCTAAGAAAAGTTGCTGCGGAGGACTGGAGACAGTGCTACATAGGCCGTCATAAGTCAGCAGGCAGGAACATGGAGAGCGCGCGCTGTGTGACAAGAGCGTCTAATACTCTGTAAGGCAGATTCACAAGACAGTCTAAGTAAGCGATGTGCCAAGGTACAGGCTCTTCTGGCTGTTCGTACGCCAGAAACTGAAAGCCACAGCAGTTAGGAGCTGGTGGAGACTTAAGGGGAGTTATCCAGGAAAAGGTGTGTATGACGTATCTTCAGAATAGGGTATAAGTATCAGATCTGCGGGGTGCAACACCCGGGACCTCCTGCGTATATTGGTCACATGGCCTAGTTGTAAGTCAATGGGGCTGAGCTGCAATACCAAACACTGCCACTATACAATGTACGGCGCTGTCCTTGGAAAGCTGCCGGGAGCCTGAAACAGCTGATCAGTGGGAATACTGGGATCCCGTCTGATGTGATAATGATGTCCTATCCTGAGAATAATTCACCATTATCTTTTACAGGATAACCCGTTTAGGCTACATGTATACGACCGTATGCGTTTTGCAGACCGCAAATTGTGGATCCGCAAAAAGAAAAACGGATGACATCCGTTTTTTGTGTGGACCTATTGTAACAATGCCTAAAACGGACGAGAATAGGACATGTTCTATTTTTTTTTGTGGGTGCTGACGGCATTTTTTTTGCAGACCCATTGAAATAAATGGGTCCGCATCCTATCTGCTAAAAAAAATGGAACGGACACAGAAACAAACAACGTTCGTGTGCATGTAGCCTTAAGCTGTAATTTAGGCCCGTTTTTGATGTAAACACATTGGGTCATGTCCCTATAAAAGTTGCACTTTACTTGTGATATTAGCAAAGTGGAGAGAAGTACAAGAAGTCACTAATTATACCGCAAATATAGCAGGCATCAACATTTATGACTTTTTTTATGCTACCTCTGACCAATGTGCCCGTATATACTCTATAGAGCACTCCCAGAACGTTCATCTACTTCTATGGAGCAGTGGCTGCGTTTTTTTTTTGTTTTTTTTTGAGTTGACTATACAGTATACTGGGGTAACTGTACGAAAAAAAAGGGAGACCTATCAAGAAAAATAAGCAATTTGGTCTCATACAGCCCCAAAAAAGTGATACAAAAAGGAGTCCATAAGAATATTTATTAAAATGGAGCAAAGCATCAGTGTAAATGTACCGCAGGCAGGATGTGGAAATCGGCCAGCTATTATTAACTTTTCATCATAAAATTCTGCACATTTGCACAAAATTTTTTAAATTTTGACTTTTCTCCTTACTCAGCAAATTTGGAAAGTGATGAGAAATAAGGGAGGGAGACATCAATTTAGCCAAATGTATTCTTTACACCTTCTCACAGCATGAGCATATGTTTTTTTTCTTTGTCTGAGACGTCAAATGCAACTATTATTCAAGGGGTTGTCGGGTTTCAGGAGGATCCTCCTGCAATGACAAGGTGATCACTACTTATCTGGCAGATCCCACCCCACCACTCCAGTTCTCCCAGAATCTGTTTTCTTGGCTGCAACATTATGGTCACAGTAGTCACATGTCGGGGACGTATCACTTCTGAGGCCAGTCATTGGCTTCAGTGGGGCACATGACCACATCCGGAGGTTTACAGGCCGGGGAAGGGAAGCATCGCTAAACTAAGCCTCTGTGCTGGTGCAGAGGGGGAGGGGAACAGGCGAGTGGATATTATTTTAAGTCATGCACAATTGAGGGCGTAATTTAAAACTGACAAAGTTAGACAAGCCTAAAGGTATTGAGATGGGGAGTGGTGCCCTCTGATAGCGGTCAGCTCACAGCCTTTCTTCCCCATACACCCCGGCAGAAGTGAACACAGCGAGCCACACACGCACAGACACAAGACGGGGCCCGCTCTCGAGGTGTGGATTCCAACCTCTGGGACTTCAGACATTTATGGCATAACCTGGGTATATGTTACCAATGTGCAGCACATCCCTATCCCTCTGAAAGCCCAGAGATGAGAGTCAGTCACTGACAGACACCTCAGCCATTCACCATGCCCGAACCCCCTTCTCCCTCACATCAACAAAGCCGAACCTGGCTTCTTATTCACATAACTTGCCTTTTCATTCTTTGTTAATGAATTAGAACTTTTTACAGTAATATAAGTTGCACTTGGGTGTAGGATTGCACCGGGTATTGAACTTTCACTATTTTTCCGATCCTAGGCTGTGCTACTGCACAGCTTATTATGTTCCCTTAGTACCGGACATGGCGCGCGCCAAGCGCAGTGCACGCCGTCCTCTCCACATCAGCTGCACAGTGGAGAAGGAGGAAGAGCGCCCCTCCCCACTTTGACGTGGCCGGCCACTGCCACCAATGAAAACACAGATTGGCCTGATGGGGGTTATCGAGGGAGGGGAAGAATAGAAAGGCAGCTCTATGCTCTAGGTCAGGGATCGGCAACCTCCGGCACTACAGCTGCTGTGAAACTACAACTCCCAGTTTACATACTTGCTCTGCTCTTCCAAGAGCTTTCATGGAAATAATGGAGCATGCTGGGAATTGTAGTTTCACGACAGAGGGCGTGCCGAAGGTTGCCGATCCTTGCTCTAGGTTAAAGGACATTTGATGATGTAATTTCCATGTGACCAGTAACATCCACTTGCCACATGGCAATGACATCATCAAAGGTCCTTTATCCTTCAACATGAGGAATCTTCCTGCAGTTTTTACAGGTACGTGCTTCATGCTATGTGACGGCATTAATGTAAGACACGTGGTCTTATTACATTAGTACCTCCAATAGGAACAGTGACCCCGTCATGTAACTCATATAATGGGCAACACGGGGTTAACGATGGTGTAACATAGAACCATGTGTCTCACATTAACAGTAAGTAACCCCATCATGTACCTCATATTAACCCCACTTTGTCCACTATGCATGGGTATTTTTTTTCTGTGTGGTATCAAGTATACCACACAGTAGCGGCGGGCACATACCACCATCGTAACAAAGAGCGTCCATCTGCCCACACTGATACGTGTTTGTGCCCAGAACCCATTAGGGCCAGGCTGAGGCTGAAACTGGGTATGATGTGGGGCATCAACCCTCTGTCCAGGTCTTTTGCTCACAAACTGTTCAGTGGCCCAAAACCATTTATCTTTTTAAATTCTACTCTTTACACCCACTTTGGTGCCCATTTTTGAGCCAGTCGTTTCTCTTATCATGCTGCATTCAACTGAATTTACCTCAGCACGTTATTTCATAAAAAGGGTTTCTGTCATCAGAAAAATCCTATGTAGCTGGCTGAGAATAGCGATGGGCTAATGTCAGCAGAACATAACGGTATGACTTATATCTCCCTGCCTGCCGCCGTTAGCGCTAAATAATGACTTAATATGAAAATGAGCCTCTAGGTGCTAGTGGGGCGTTTCTGCAGCACCTAGAGGCTCCGTCCTCTCACCGTTTGGCACACCCTTGTAAGGGCTCGTTCACACGACTGACGTTTTTTGCAGTCCGCAAACTGCAGATCCGCAAAAAACTGATGCTGCCCGTGTGCCTTCTGCAATTTGCGTCACCGAACAGGAGGCCCATTATAGAAATGCCTATTCTTGTCTGCAAAACGGACAAGGACATGCCTCATAATTTTTGCGGGGCCACGGAACGGAGCAATGGATGCGGACAGCACACAGAGTGCTGTCCACATCTTTTGCGGACCCTTTGAAAAGAATGGTTCCATATACAGACCGCCAAATACGGCCAGTATACGGAACGCAAAAAACCTTCGTGTGAACGAGCCCTTAAGGTGATTGACATCCTCGGTCTCCTCCGTGCCCCGCAAATCCTGTGCCATCCATTTTAGTATTAGGGGCAGACATAGTGCGTGAAGGACGCTCGCCTGCTGCCGTCCTTTTCTGATGGAGAGCATCTGTCAGCAGACTTTTACCTCTAGCCATTACTCCTAGAGACTCCGCTCTCTCTGCAACTTCCCTGTCCTCTGCACATTGACTGACAGGGCTGTGATGACATTTTCACTACACCGTCCTGTCAAAGTGCAGAAGGTGCAGAGAAAGCGGAGCCTCTAGGTGTAACGGCAATGCGGGCACATATGAACATAGGACCAACACAGATGTCTTCAGCTGCCAAGTGCTCATGTAACCGCTCAGCCAGTGTCATGGGTACAAATCTGCTGACAGACGCCCTTTTAACAAAAAAAGTCAAAATAAAAAAAAAAGTTATGTGAATAAAACTGATGAATAAGAAAGCGGCTTCTGTGGGGAGAGAGGCGCGCGCTGCATGTACACACAATACTGGCCAATTCCACCAAATTATGCAGTCAGCTGACTGCCCCCTCTGTACATAGGCACCTACACCTGTCAGACTGGTTGCTACAGACACACTGCCTAACAACCAATGTATTTAGTGGAGATGTCAGGCAAAATGTCCATAGCAACCAGTCTGTCTGTTTACAGTACAAGTGAGCTGAAGACAGGGGGCGGTATGTCAGGACTTGGGCCACCTACCTCAGCAACCATATGGTTATCAGCAGATGAAGCAGTTTCCCCAGCCTAGGGCGGCAGCAGCCGGCACTGCAGGGACTGAGCCGAGCTCCCAGGGCTGCACATGGCTCCCCCTCCCCCTCTACATAAACACCGGGACAGCATGGCAGCACCGAGCTCCGGTACTGGGCCTCAGCTTACCAGCCTTCCTCCTGACACAGGGACGTGCTCGTCACTTCCGCCATCTTCTGTTCGCTTCACAGCAGACACACTACGACCCTCACCAGCTATGTCAACTACTCTTTTCATGAATTCTCAGAAGTCCGGGGACGGTGACACCTCATCTGGCCGCGCTGGTCGCAACCTAATGACGGAAACTACAACAAAGGTTGACAGGGGCCCGTCAGCCAATAGGCTCTGCATGACCCCCTAGCGCACAGCCAACCAGCGCCAGGCCTGTGACGTCACCAACAGAGACAAATGTTAGTAGGAAACCAAGGACGCCATGATTCTTAAGGGAAACTTGCCAGCCGTTCTACCATGGTTTGCTGGAGAGACCTTACTTTATGTTGACACTTCCACCTATGCATGCTACAAGAAGAGTTTCTCCTCAAAGGCGTTTACAGCTATGACTAATATGGGAAACCACTAAAGGGTCATATCATAGGTGATATCTGCAGAATATAGACTGCAGGCAGAGCAGTGGGTGGATAGGAACAGATTAGCCTGGACAGACAAACGGATTAGATCTAGATTTCCTATGCCTTTACCTCCCATGTGTCCCCCACAATCAGCTCTTGCAGTACTAGAGTATGTCCTGTCAGTCACACAGAGCTTGTAACTGGGGTTGCCATAGGGTGGCCAGACGTCCGGTTTGTGGACAGCCAGAAGTCCTCCTTTTTTGTGGTTATCGGCGACTCTAGACTCGGCGAGTACAGGGCACTTTAAGGATCACCCACATGATCACGCAGAGCACACTGATGTCGCGTCACACGTCCGGCAGCGCCTGCATCGCGCCAGTCAATTCTGGTTTGTGCAGGCGTGGCCACACAGGAAGTGGAGGAACAGACTCTGAGGAGCGCAGCTGCGCTGAGGTACTCGCTGGTCTGTGCTGTGGGCCGCCGGGGATTGCTGAAAGGGGGGAAGGGCAGGCGCTGCTGATTTTGAAAGAGGTTAATAAGAACTACTGTGTGGGTCTTGAGAACAGCTGAAAGGGGGTAATAAATAAGTGTGAAGAGGGGACTGAAAGGGGTTAATAACTACTGTGAATGGGGGACTGTTGAGGGGTTAATAACTACTGTGAAAGGCCCTTCACAGTTTTTATTAACCCCTCGGGGGACTGCTGGAAGTGGTTAATAACTACAGTGAAGGAGGGACTGGCTGGCTCCAGTACACCCTCCAGCCCCTCCACAAGTTCCATCTCCTCCCCCCGTTTTTCCCCGGCCGGCAATGGGGGGTGTTGCTTCATGGAGATAGGCGTGGTTTATCGTTTGGGGGCATGACCGGTGAGGTCCGGCTTTCTGGGCTGAAGCCAGCCAACTTTCCCAACAAAAATACAGGCCCAGTTAAGCCAACCCTGAAGAGGGTTTGGTTGTGGCAGTGTAGCTTAACAGGGTATAAGTCGCTATGTCATAGTGTAACATAGTACATAAGGCCAAAAAAAGACATCTGTCCATCCAGTTCAGCCTGTTATCCTGCTAGTTGATCCAGAGGATGGCAAACAAAAACCTGTGAGGTAGAAGCCAATTTTCCGCACTTTAGGGGAAAAATTCCTTCCCGACTCCAATCAGGCAATCAGAATAACTCCCTGGATCAACGACCCCTCTCTAGTAGCTCTAGCCTGTAATATTATTACACTCCAGAAATACGTCCAGGCCCCTCTTGAATTTCTTTATTGTACTCACCATCACCACCTCCTCAGGCAGAGAGTTCCATAGTCTCACTGCTCTTACCGTAAAGAATCCTCTTCTATGTTTGTGTACAAACCTTCTTTCCTCCAGACACAGAGGATGTCCCCTCGTCACAGTCACAGTCCTGGGGATAAATAGCTGATGGATTTCTGTACTGTCCCCTGATACATTTATACATAGTAATTAACTCTCTCCTCAGTTGTCTTTTTTTCAGGGTACTGTAGTCCATCCATTTCAGTTATTGCTTTAGGCTACTTTCACACTCACGTTTGGTGCGGATCCGTCATGGATCTGCACAGACATATCCGTTCAGATAATACAAACGTCTGCATCCATTCAGAACGGATCCGTTTGTATTATCTTTAACATAGTCAAAAAAGATCGGTCTTGAACACCATCTAAAGTCAATGGAGGATGGATCCGTTTTCTATAGTGCCATTGGCTCAGTTTCGTCAACCGGACACCAAAATGCTGCAAGCAGCGTTTTGGTGTCCTCCCCCAAAGCGGAATGGAGACAGGAACGGAGGCAAACTGACGCATTCTGAGCGATCCGCTGTGGGGCGCCGGTCCCTTTTGCATTCAGAATGCATTAAGGCAAAACTGATCCGCTTGTGAGATCCCTGAACGGAAAACCAAAACGCCAGTGTGGAAGTAGCCTTAGTTGCCCTCCCTGAACCCTCTCCAGCTTTGCTATGTCTGCCTTGTTCACATAAGCCCAGAACTGTACACAATACTCCATGTGTGATCTTACTAGTGATTTGTAAAGTTGTAGGACTATGTTCTCATCACGGACATCTATGCCCCTTTTGATGCAAACCTTATCTGCCTTGGCAGCAGCTGCCTGACACTGGTTTCTACAGCTAAGTTTGCTGTTCACTAAAATTCCTAGGTCCTTTTCCATGTCCGTGTCACCCAGTGTTTTACCATTTAGTATGTACGGGTGACTTGTATTATTACTTCCCATGTGCATAACCTTACATTTGTCAGTGTTAAACCTCATCTGCCACTTATCTGCCCAAGCCTCCAATCTATCCAGATCCCTCTGTAGTAGTATACTGTCCTCATCAGTGTAAATTACTTAACACAGTTTAGTGTCATCTGCGGAAATTGATATTTTACTATGCAAGCCTTCTACAAGATCATTAATAAATATATTGAAGAGAATAGGGCCCAATACTGACCCCTGAGGAACTCCACTAGTGACAGTGACCCAATCTGAGTGTGTAACGCTAATACCCACCCTCTGTTTTCTATCACTGAGCCAGTTACTTACCCACTTACAGACGTTTTCTCCCAGTCCGAGCATTCTCATTTTATATACTTACCTTTTATGTGGTACAGTGTCAAATGCTTTGGAGAAGTCCAGATATACGTCATCCATTGATTCGCCGCTGTCAAGTCTAGAACTTACCTCCTCATAGAAACTGATTAAATTAGTTTGACATGACCAATCCCTCATGAAGCCATGCTGATATGGCGTGTAGGAATGCGCAAGGGACCTTCATTGACGGAAGATATGTGTCACCGAGGTTCCTGGCCTCTTTGAGGTAAGAGATGGTAGTTTTAAGTGTCAGCGGCAGCTAGTGCTGACTGGCACTATTGGTTATTTTGTGTGTCTGTAAAGCCGATCCGGGCCAGCTCTTACTGGGAGAAGCCAAATGGCAGGGTGGGTGGCTGTTCCCCATGTTCCAGGCCAGGTTTTGGTTAGGGATATAAAACCCAGCCCGCAGTCTCAGCCGGATGTGGAATATCGTAATCTGACAGTGGATCTTTGCCAGTCTCTGTGTTGGGGCCTGAGAGTTTCGGCCGGGATTAAGGCTTGCTATCTTGTTTGGATGAAAGCATGTGGACTTCTGTTTCACCCAAGGACTTATGTGTTGCTGCCTGGTGTGAACAAACACCAGACTCAAGGTGGCTGTTTGTTCCTTGAAACAGACTTTTTGTTGTCACTTTCCTTATGTGTGAATAAAACACAGAACTGTTTAAGTTAAAGACGTTGTCGGTGCCTCTATACTGCGTCCGCAAGCCTGTCTACCAGAGCAAATCCCCACAGGCGTTATTTTCCTTGAGGTACTCCAAGATAGCATCTCTTAGAAAACCTTCAAACAGTTTACCCATGACAGATGTTAAACTTACCGGCCTATAGTTTCCAGGCTCTGTTTTTGGACCCTTTTTGAATATTGGCACCACATTTGCTATGTGCCAATCCTGTGGAACACTCCGTCAGTATAGAGTCCTTAACCCCTTAGTAACCACTAATATGCCTTTTTACTGACGTAAAAAAAAGGGGGTTTTAGCTAAACAGCTTGCTTTAATCATTCATTACATGTTGTGGTAAGGTGAACAGAAAAGTGTATGGTAAAGTCCTGGAAGGGGTGTATATCCCACCCAGTTTCCTCAACTGGGTGAGGTAAATAAAATCCAGGACAGGTTTTTCTCTAGCCTGAGGGATCCCAGCTGAAGCCAGCTGGGATCATCAAGGGGAAATAAAGCACAGTCCAGGCTGTCAGTCTGGAGACAGGAATGCCTGGAGAAAGCCTGGGAAGCTGGCTGCCCTGCTGGCTAGAGCAGAGTTCTCTGTGTGACCTGTGTTCAATAGGTGAGTTAGGAACAGAGCAGAGTTCTCTGTGTGACCTGTGTTCAATAGGTGAGTTAGGATCTTCACTGTATTAGTCAGGGCCCAGAAGGGCAGGTGTTTATTTCAGTTTGATTTATGTTATGTGGTGCTGGACCTTCAGCTTGCCCAGTGAATTATAACTGGGGGTTGCCTGTATTGCCAAGGTGTGATAAATAAAGCAGCATTTGGACTTTAACCCTGTGGTCTGCAAGAGAATATGTCATCGCCGCCCAGCCTGAGAGTGTAACCCCTTACAATTGGTGTTGGATGCGGGCAAGCGTCCCTGCTGAAAAAAGCAATATCAGGTTGCTAAGGGCAACGGCGTGACAGTAAATGATTTAATGTCCTGGGTGAAAGCTGCTGCAGCTTTGCAAATTTCACCCAATACCATGGAGGAAATGATGAAGCAGCTGGTTCAGGCTAACCTAAGGCAACAACAGGCCATGGAGCAACAGCAGAGGTTGCATGCAGAGGATAAAAAGAGACATGAAGAAGCCTTACGTGCCCAACAACAGGCTAATGCGCAGCAACAACAGGCCATGGCACAGCAGCAAGAAACTAATCGTTTGTTGATGGAGCAGATTGCTGCAATAAGAGAGACTGCTGTAACTCCAGCCTCACAAGTGGAGGTAAGCCCCCCAGAGACTTTGAATGTGAGGAGGGTTGTGCAGCGGGCCTTGCAAAAACTGACACTTGATGATGACATTGAGGCCTACCTGACCGTATTTGAGAGGGTGGCGGAAAGAGAGAGGCTGCCAATAGCAGAGTGGGCAGAGGTCCTTGCGCCCTTTTTGTCCGGCGAACCACAAAAGACCTACTATGACCTCAGGGAGCAGGATGTCCGGGACTACAGTACAGACCAAAAGTTTGGACACACCTTCTCATTCAAAGAGTTTTCTTTATTTTCATGACTATGAAGGCATCAAAACTATGAATTAACACATGTGAAATTATATACATAACAAAAAAGTGTGAAACGACTGAAAATATGTCATATTCTAGGTTCTTCAAAGAAGCCACCTTTTGCTTTGATTACTGCTTTGCACACTCTTGGCATTCTCTTGATGAGCTTTAAGAGGTAGTCACCTGAAATGGTCTTCCAACAGTCTTGAAGGAGTTCCCAGAGATGCTTAGCACTTGTTGGCCCTTTTGCCTTCACTCTGCGGTCCAGCAGCTCACCCCAAACCATCTCGATTTGGTTCAGGTCCGGTGACTGTGGAGGCCAGGTCATCTGGCGCAGCACCCCATCACTCTTCTTCATGGTTAAATAGCCCTTACTTTCAAAGTTTTCCCAATTTGTCTGCTGATTGACTGACCTTCATTTCTTAAAGTAATGATGGCTACTCGTTTTTCTTTACTTAGCTGCTTTTTTCTTGCCATAATACAAATTCTAACAGTCTATTCAGTAGGACTATGAGCTGTGTATCCACCTGACTTCTCCTCAACGCAACTGATGGTCCCAACCCCATTTATAAGGCAAGAAATCCCACTTATTAAACCTGACAGGGCACACCTGTGAAGTGAAAACCATTTCAGGTGACTACCTCTTGAAGTTCATCAAGAGTGTGCAAAGCAGTAATCAAAGCAAAAGGTGGCTACTTTGAAGAACCTAGACTATGACATATTTTCAGTTGTTTCACACTTTTTTGTTATGTATATAATTCCACATGTGTTAATTCATAGTTTTGATGCCTTCAGTGTGAATCTACAATTTTTATAGTCATGAAAATAAAGAAAACTCTTCGAATGAGAAGGTGTGTCCAAACTTTTGGTCTGTACTGTATGTCAAATAAAAAATGAAGATCCTGTCTCGTTTGGGCGTTACACCAGCGGTATGTACCCGGAGAGTCCACACGTGGAGCTACACCATGGACAAGCCTGCCTGATCTCACATGTTTGACCTCCTCCATCTTGTACGGAAGTGGCTGGAACCTGAGACTTGTACACCAGACCAGATTGTGGAGAAAATTATGGTGGATCGCTACTTTAGAGCCCTCCCAGCGGAGCTGCAACGGTGGGTCGGACATGGAGACCCCAAAACTGCGGATCAGCTCGTAAACCTGGTGGAAAGGTTCCTCTCGACTGATGACTACCTCCGTGACGTCCCTACCGCACCAACACCTCCCTGGAGTGCCCGACCTGTGTCATCTGTGGGTAAGAGAGTTCCGGCTGTTGGGGGTGTGTGGAAGGGTGCAAGAGGGAATAAGGCTCTAGAGGTTGGGCGTGGGCATAAGGCTGAGTCTCCCAGGCAGTCCGGACCCAAAGAGGTTTTCTCACCTAGAAGATCTAGGGCGACCCAGTGCTGTAGGTGCCGTGAGTGGGGACACATTGCTGCCTATTGCCCTCTGACCTCAGAGCCCATGGAGTGTGCCGGGAGCCGGAGACAGTCGCTGTATGTGGTGCCAGTGTGTGCTGCCTCCCCAGGACTAGAGACTGAGCCGCAGATGTGTACCCTGGTGATAAATGACTGCTCTGTCAGGGCTCTGTTGGACTCCGGTAGTCTGGTCACCTTAGTGCATGCCAGCTTCGTGGCTGGTAATTATGTGCCAGACAAAAGAGTAAGTGTGCTGTGCATCCATGGGGATGCAAAATCATACCCGGTGGCTTGCGTTAAGTTGGAGACTCCGGCTGGGACTGTATCCTATGAAGTCGGGGTCGTAAAAAGACTTATGCATGATATGATATTGGGCCGGGACTTCCCCTTGTTATGGAAGTTGTGGGAGAAGAGAAACATTCTTGCAAAATCTGTGCCGTCTCCTTTAAATAATCATTGCTATGAGGGGCCCATTGAATCCAGTGGTTTAAAGGAAAAGACCACTGAAAACAATGGTGCCGATAAGGTGCAAAATGAAGATGTCATGGTAACTGAAATATCTGATGAAAATATGGGGTTATGTGACGTACCTGATAATGACACTTTTTCATTGCAGGTGTTAGCTGGTGAAGATGAAGCTTCCCAACTGGGGAAAATGTGTTGGACTTAGGGGTGTCTCGGGGTAACTTTGGTACAGAGCAGTTGAGAGACCCAACTATCATGAGTGCTCACGAAAATGTTACCGTGATAGATGGTGTACCACAGGTACCAGAAGCTGACCAAAAATTTCCGCATTTTGCCATGAATGGAAACCTGCTGCATCGAGTTATTAAATGCATCAATGAAATTGTGGAGCAGCTTCTGGTGTCAAAACCCTATAGACGTATGGTACTAGATCTTGCACATAACCACGTACTTGGGGGTCATTTGGGTGTTAGCAAAACACAGGAGAGGGTACTACAAAGATTTTTCTGGCCTGGAGTATACAAGGAAGTGGAAATATACTGCGGATCCTGCCCAACCTGCCAGATAAGTGCCCTGACCTCACATTTCCGGAGTCCCTTGGTGCCTCTTCCCATCATTGAGGTACTCTTTGAAAGACTTGCCATGGATTTGGTGGGTCCAATTGTTAAGTCAGCTAGGGGGCACCAGTATATCTTGGTTGTGTTGGACTATGCCACACGATACCCGGAAGCGGTACCCTTGCGAAACACGGTGTCCAAAAATATTGCCCGGGAATTATTTTTCATGTTCTCCCGCACGGGGATACCTAAAGAAATTCTCACGGACCAGGGTACCCCCTTTATGTCGAAGGTCATGAAAGAGTTGTGCAAGTTGTTCAAAATCACCCAGATACGTACCTCGGTGTACCACCCACAAAGATGGGTTGGTCGAGAGGTTTAACAAGACGCTGAAACAGATGTTGAAAAAAGTAGTAGAAAAGGATGGTCAGGACTGGGACTGCCTCCTGCCATACCTTATGTTCTCTGTTAGGGAGGTGCCTCAGGCTTCTACAGGGTTCTCACCATTTGAGTTGCTATATGGCCGTCACCCGAGGGGTTTACTCGATGTAGCTAAAGAAACCTGGGAGGCTGAGGCATGAACATGTGGCTGTCTTGCAAGACAGGATAGCGACAGTAATGCCCATTGTTAAAGAACATCTGCAAAGAGCTCAGCAGGCTCAAAGCAGAATTTATAATAGCTACAAACGCAAAAACACAAATGCAATTGCACTCTGCAACCAGAACTCTGCCCTGCCTTTATGCTGGATGTTGAATAAGGCATTGGTGTACATTTTATAATAGGTCTGCCAAAGTAAGGGACTTTAATCCCGGGGACAGGGTCCTGATTCTAGTTCCCACTGTAGAAAGTAAGTTTCTGGAAAAGTGGTAGGGTCCCTACGAGGTTGTGGAAAAAGTGGGCGAGGTGAACTGAACCCCACAGTAAGGTGAATCTAAAGCCCTACAGGATACCAGAAGCACGCAGAAAAGCGGTATCCTCTGAGGTCAGGCACATGCTTGAGTTAGGGGTCATTGAGGAATCTACCAGTGAGTGGTCAAGCCCTATTGTCTTAATCCCGAAGCCTAATGGGACTTGGAGATTTTGTAATGATTTCCGGAAGCTAAATGAGGTATCAAAATTTGATGCGTACCCCATGCCCAGAGTAGACGAACTAATTGAGAGGCTTGGGAAAGAAAGGTACATCACGACCCTTGACCTTACAAAAGGGTATTGGCAGATGCCATTATCAGATGATGCTAAAGAAAAGACAACATTCTCCACTCCAGAGGGGCTGTTCCAGTACACAGTGATGCCATTCGGGTTACATGGAGCCCCTGCTACATTTCAGAGGTTGATGGACCTGATCTTGAAGCCACATCGTGACTATGCTGCCGCTTACCTTGATGATGTGGTCATTTTTTCCTCTGATTGGAGACGTCACCTCTGGAAGGTACAGGCCGTTATAGACTCCATTAGTGATGCTGGCCTAACCATAAACCCTGAGAAGTGTGCAGTGGGTCTAGAGAAAGCAAAATATCTGGGCTACATTATTGGTTAAGGGATGGTTAAACCCCAGATCAATAAAGTAGAGGCGATACAAGACTGGCCTAGGCCCTTAACAAAGAAACAAGTCAGGGCCTTCCTTGGCATGACAGAGTACTACCGCCGGTTCGTACCGAATTTTGCCTCGATGGCAACACCATTGACTGACTTAACGAAAGGCCCTAAGTCAGTAATGGTGAAGTGGACCCCAGAGGCAGAAAAGGCCTTTCAAAGCCTAAAGTCCACTCTCTGTCAACAGCCGGTGCTCATTTCCCTGGATTTCAGAAAAGAGTTTCTGGTCCAGACTGATGCATCTGAGACAGGCTTGGGAGCGGTCCTGTCACAAGTGATAAATGGGGAGGAGCACCCAGTGATGTATCTAAGTAGGAAGTTGACCCCAGCAGAGAAAAATTATGCCATAGTGGAACGAGAGTTTCTAGCCATTAAATGGGCTCTGGAGTCACTTAAAGGGAACCTGTCACCGGGATTTTGTGTATAGAACTGAGGACATGGGTTGCTAGATGACCACTAGCACATCCGCAATACCCAGTCCACATAGCTCTGTGTGCTTTTATTGTGTAAAAAAAAAAATTGATACATATGCAAATTAACCTGAGATGAGTCCTGTCCCTGACTCATCTCACATACAGGACTCATCTCAGGTTAATTTGCATATGTATCAAATAGTTTTTTTACACAATAAAAGCACACAGAGCTATGGGTACTGGGTATTGCGGATGTGCTAGCGGCCATCTAGCAACCCATGTCCTCAGCTCTATGCACAAAATCCCAGTGACAGGTTCCCTTTAAATATTACCTGCTTGGTAGGAAATTTCTGTTGGTAACAGATCACGCTCCTTTAACTTGGATGAAACAAAACAGGGAGAAAAAGCGCATGAGTGACCAGGTGGTTTCTCTCCCTGCAAAATTTTAATTTCAAGGTTCAACATAGGCCGGGGAAATTACAGGGGAACGCAGATGCTTTGTCCAGGATACACTGCTTGTTGGCTAAAAATATTCAGACCTCCGGTCTGGAGAAGAGGGGGGGGGGGGGGGGATATGTGGTAAGGTGAACAGAAAAGTATATGGTAGAGTCCTGAAAGGGGTGTATATCCCACCCAGTTTCCTCAACTGGGTGAGGTAAATAAAATCCAGGACCGGTTTTTCCCTAGCCTGAGGGATCCCAGCTGAAGCCAGCTGGGATCATCAAGGGGAAATAAAGCACAGTCCAGGCTGTCAGTCTGGAGAGAGGAATGCCTGGAGAAAGCCTGGGAAGCTGGCTGCCCTTCTGGCTAGAGCAGAGGTCTCTGTGTGACCTGTGTTCAATAGGTGAGCTAAGATCTTCACTGTATTAGCCAGAGCCCAGACGGGCAGGTGTTTATTTCAGTTTAATTTATGTTATGTGGTGCTGGACCTTCACCTTACCCAGTGAATTATAACTGGGGTTGCCTGTATTGCCAAGGTGTGATAAATAAAGCAGCATTTGGACTTTAACCCTGTGGTCTGCAAGAGAATCTGTCATCACTGCCCAGCCTGAGAGTGTAACCCCTTACAATGTACTTAACCCCTTAAGGACACAGGGCGTACAGGTACGCCCTTGTGCCCTGGTACTTAAGGACACAGGGCGTACATGTACGCCCTGTGCATTTTCAATCACCGCCGCGCGGCCGGCGGCGATCGGAACCCCGTGCCTGCTCAAATCATTGAGCAGGCACTTGGGGCAAATGCGTCGGGGGGTCCGGTGACCCCCCCATGTATGCGATCGCAAAAAACCGCAGGTCAATTCAGACCTGCGGTTTTCTGCGTTTCCGGGTTATTCGGGTCTCTGAAGACCCGATAACCCGGAACAGGATGGTGATGGTGGTGTGATTTCACTCCACCAATCACCATCCAGCGATCCTGAGTGGTGATGGTGACATCACCACTCAGGATCGCTTTCTGATTGGTCAGGGGGCGGTGCGGCGGCAGATTCAAAAGAGGCAGGCGCCCCTCTCCTCCTCCTTTTGTGTTCCAGCGCCGGAGGAGAGAGGAGCTGCCTGCTTGTGTCCACCATCGCTGCCAGCACCCCTGATCTGTGCCCCCAGGACCCGATCTGTGCCCCAGCACCCCATCAGGTACATAGGGACAGCTAGGGAAAGTTTGGGATAGGCAGGGAAAAAAAAGGGAAAGTTAGTTTTTTTTTACTTTTTATTGCATCACCCTAGTTAGGGTGTCTGGGGTCCACAGCACAGCTGTGTGACCCTAGACCCCCCAGGGGTGCTGCCACTTGCCCCCCTCCCCCTGCCACTTGCCCCCCCCCCCCCCACCTTTTTTGGGGTGCTTTTTTTTTTTTTTTTTTTTTTTGAGTTCGCTGACTGTGACCGGCACTTAGCGTCCGGCCACTGTAAGCGCATCGCACACCCCACCGCTGATCAACTTCGGACGGTTGATCAGCAGTTTTGAATTTTTTTTCCTCACTTTTTTGCCCTTTTTTTAGTTAGTTTTATTTATTTTTTTCTGTTAGTTTTAGGGTGAGTTCGTGAACACCCGTGCCCCCTCACACACGCACACCAAATAAAGAGTTACACACACGCACATATACACGCAGACACACACTCCCCTATGGCCCGCCGGACGTTCTCGGCCGAGGAGGCATACGCCCAGCTTGCCTCCGAGTCCGAGAGTCCCAGTGAGGATGAGGATGACCCCACATTCCTGTTGTCATCCGCATCCTCCTCATCATCTAGCGATGATGATGAGCCCCCAAGGCGGCGGAGACGCCGCCAGGCGGAGCAAGGGGACCGCCATGTTAGGGACCCTGTGGCCCACACTAGTACGAGCAGCTCTGGGGCTCGTACTGGTTTCCCGGCCCACCAGTTAAATCCACCGGAGCACCCTGCCGGTGAACTTGTCTGGTGTAGCCCAGAGCGATACGAGCCCGTGATTCCTGATTTTGTAGGCCAATCAGGAATCCAGATTTCCACAGTGGGCTACACTGAATATGACTTTTTTTGTCATTTTTTCAGTGACTCACTGGTAAATCTGATGGTGGAGCAGACGAATCTGTACGCCCAACAGTTCGTCGCTCAACACCCGGGCTCCTTTTTGGCCAGGCCCGGTGGCTGGACGCCGGTCAGTGCAGCCGAAATGAGGACATTTTGGGGCCTCGTGCTGCATATGGGCCTGGTCAAGAAACCCAGTGCCAGGCTGTACTGGAGTGGGGACGTCCTATATCAGACCCCACTTTACAGTACGGTTATGACACGCTCCCGGTTTGAGGCCATCAGGAAATGTCTGCATTATTCCGATAATGCAGCATGTCCACCCCGAGGTGATCCTGCCCATGACCGTCTGTACAAGATACGGCCGGTCATCGATCACTTTGGGGCCAAATTCATGGAGGCCTATGTACCTGGAAGGGAGGTCGTGGTTGATGAGTCTCTCATTGCGTTCAAGGGGAGACTCATTTTCCGCCAGTATGTGCCTTCCAAGCGGGCGAGGTATGGCGTGAAGCTATACAAAATTTGTGAGAGTACCTCAGGGTACACTTACAAATTTCGTGTGTACGAGGGGCGAGATTCCCGGATTCAACCACCAGAATGTCCCCCCACTCTGGGTGTTACCGGGAAACTCGTGTGGGACCTTATGTACCCACTGCTGGATAAGGGTTACCACTTGTACGTGGATAACTTTTATACCAGTATCCCCTTGTTCCAGTCCCTTGCCGCCAGATCCACGTCCGCTTGTGGGACCGTGCGGAAAAATCAACGCGGCCTCCCTGCCCACCCCCTCCAGGTACCCATCCCCAGGGGTGAGACCCGTGCCCTTACCACTGGAAACCTGTTGCTGGTCAGGTATAAGGACAAGAGGGATGTCCTTATGCTGTCCACAATTCATGGTAACGGCATCACCCCTGTCCCTGTGCGAGGTACCGCGGCAACGGTCCTCAAGCCCGATTGTATCGTCGCCTACAATCGGTATATGGGAGGAGTTGATCTCTCGGATCAAGTCCTCAAGCCATATAACGCCATGCGCAAAACCCGGGCATGGTACAAAAAAGTTGCGGTCTACTTGGTGCAGGTTGCCATGTACAACTCTTTTGTACTATCCCGAAGCGCTGGCAGCACAGGGACATTCCTCCAGTTCTATGAGGCAGTCCTCAAGGCCCTGATCTTTTCGGACCGGGAAAGAGCAGGCCGGAGTACCTCGGGAACTGTAGGCGCCCGGATCGTCCCTGGCCAACACTTTCCAGGTGTGGTCCCCCATACTGGAAAGAAGGGACGAACCCAAAAAAAGTGCAGAGTGTGTCGCAGGAGGGGGATACGGAAGGACACGACTACTCAGTGCGACACATGCCCCGATCATCCGGGCCTCTGCATTGACGGTTGCTTCAGGGAGTATCACACTTCCATGGAGTACTAAATTTATATCCCAATTTAGGACTGACATGGGATAAAAAAAAAAATGGTTCTCAGACTTGAGACACCCAAAAAAACTAAAATAATTTATTAAAAGTAGACATAGGTATTGCCGCGTCTGTAATAATCTCCTCTATAAAAATGCCCCATGACCTAACCCCCCAGATAACACGGTCCAGAAAAAAAAAAAAGGTGCAAAAAAAGTTTTTTTTTGTCACCTTACATAATAAAAAGTTTAATAGCAAGCGATCAAAAAGTCATATAGCCCCCAAATTAGTGCCAATACAACCGTCATCTCATCCCGCAAAAAATGAGCCCCCACATAAGATAATCAGATAAAAAAAAAAATTGAAAATGACTCTTAGACTTTAGAGATACAAATTTTTTTTTAGGGTATCAAAAAGGATAATATAGTCTAAAACCTAAATTATTGTAAAAAAAAAGTTGACTTATTAGGTATCGCCACGTCCGTAAGAATCTCCTCTATAAAAATACCCCATGACCCAACCCCCCAGATTAACACAGTAAAAAAAAAAAAAAAAAATAGGTGCAAAAAATTTTTTTTTGTCACCTTACATAACAAAAAGTTTCATAGCAAGCGATCAAAAAGTCATATAGCCCCCAAAATAGTGCCAATAAAACCGTCCGCTCATCCCGCAAAAAATGAGCCCCCACATAAGATAATTGGCTAAAAGAAAATTAAAAAAATTACACTTAGACTTTAGAGATACCCAAAAAAAAAAGTTGTATCAAAAAAGATAATATAGTCAAAAACCTAAATAATTGTAAAAAAAAGTAGACTTATTAGATATTGCCGCGTCCGTAAGAATCTCCTCTATAACAATATCCCATGACCTAACTACCCAGATTAACACGGTTAAAAAAAAAACAAAAAAACGGTGCCAAAACCGCTATTTTTGGCACTTTTCCATTTCAGTCCGTTTTTTCCGGTAAGAAAACAAGGGTTAACAACCAAACAAAAGTTAAAATTTATTACCCTGATACTGCAGTTTACAGAAACGCCACATTTGTGGTCGTAAACTGCTGTATCCGTAAAAGGGAGGCTGCAAAAGGAAAGGACCGACATGGTTTCTGGAAGGCCGATTTTGATGGCCTTTTTTATTGACACCATATCCCTTTTGAAGCCCCCCTGATGCCCCCCTAGAGTAAAAACTCCCTAAAATTGACCCCATCTAAGAAACTACACCCCTCAAGGTATTCAAAAATGATTATACAAACTTTATTAACCCTTTAGGTGTTCCTCAACAGTTAATGGCAAATGGAGATGAAATATCAGAATTTCAATTTTTGGTAACCTTACCTCACAAAAATGTAATATAGAGCAACCAAAAATTATATTTACCCTAAAAATACTCCCCCAAAAAATGCCACCTTATCCCGTAGTTTCCAAAATGGGGTCACTTTTAGGGAGTTTCGACTCCAGGGGTGCATCAGGGGGGTTGAAACAGGACACGGTGTAAATAAACCGGTCCATAAAAATCAGCCCTCCAAAAACCAAACGGCGCACCTTTCACTCTACGCCCCGCTGTGTGGCCGTACAGTAGTGTACGGCCACATATTGGGTATTTCTGTAAACGGCAGAGTCAGGGTAATAAAGATACAGTCTTGTTTGGCTGTTAACCCTTGCTTTGTTAGTAGAAAACATGGGTTAAAATGGAAAATAAGGCAAAAAAATGAAATTTTCCAATTTCATCCCCATTTGCCAATAACTCTTGCGCAACACCTAAAGGGTTAACGACGAATGTAAAATCAGTTTTGAATACCTTGAGGGGTGTAGTTTCTTAGATGGGGTCACTTTTAGGGAGTTTCTACTCTAGGGGTGCATCAGGGGTCTTCAAATGGGACATGGTGTAAATAAACCAGTCCATAAAAATCAGCCCTCCAAAAACCAAACGGCGCACCTTTCACTCTATGCCCCGCTGTGTGGCCGTACAGTAGTTTACGGCCACATATTGGGTGTTTCTGTAAACGGCAGAGTCAGGGTAATAAAGATACAGTCTTGTTTGGCTGTTAACCCTTGATTTGTTAGTGGAAAAAATGGGTTAAAATGGAAAATTAGACAAAAAAATGAAATTTGCAAATTTCATCCCCATTTGCCAATAACTCTTGCGCAACACCTAAAGGGTTAACGACGAATGTAAAATCAGTTTTGAATACCTTGAGGGGTGTAGTTTCTTAGATGGGGTCACTTTTAGGGAGTTTCTACTCTAGGGGTGCATCAGGGGTCTTCAAATGGGACATGGTGTAAATAAACCAGTCCATAAAAATCAGCCCTCCAAAAACCAAACGGCGCACCTTTCACTCTACGCCCCGCTGTGTGGCCGTACAGTAGTGTACGGCCACATATTGGGTATTTCTGTAAACGGCAGAGTCAGGGTAATAAAGATACAGTCTTGTTTGGCTGTTAACCCTTGCTTTGTTAGTAGAAAACATGGGTTAAAATGGAAAATAAGGCAAAAAAATGAAATTTTCCAATTTCATCCCCATTTGCCAATAACTCTTGCGCAACACCTAAAGGGTTAACGACGAATGTAAAATCAGTTTTGAATACCTTGAGGGGTGTAGTTTCTTAGATGGGGTCACTTTTAGGGAGTTTCTACTCTAGGGGTGCATCAGGGGTCTTCAAATGGGACATGGTGTAAATAAACCAGTCCATAAAAATCAGCCCTCCAAAAACCAAACGGCGCACCTTTCACTCTATGCCCCGCTGTGTGGCCGTACAGTAGTTTACGGCCACATATTGGGTGTTTCTGTAAACGGCAGAGTCAGGGTAATAAAGATACAGTCTTGTTTGGCTGTTAACCCTTGATTTGTTAGTGGAAAAAATGGGTTAAAATGGAAAATTAGACAAAAAAATGAAATTTTCCAATTTCATCCCCATTTGCCAATAACTCTTGCGCAACACCTAAAGGGTTAACGACGAATGTAAAATCAGTTTTGAATACCTTGAGGGGTGTAGTTTCTTAGATGGGGTCACTTTTAGGGAGTTTCTACTCTAGGGGTGCATCAGGGGTCTTCAAATGGGACATGGTGTAAATAAACCAGTCCATAAAAATCAGCCCTCCAAAAACCAAACGGCGCACCTTTCACTCTATGCCCCGCTGTGTGGCCGTACAGTAGTTTACGGCCACATATTGGGTGTTTCTGTAAACGGCAGAGTCAGGGTAATAAAGATACAGTCTTGTTTGGCTGTTAACCCTTGCTTTGTTAGTGGAAAAAATGGGTTAAAATAAAAAATTTGACAAAAAAAAGAAATTCTCAAATTTCATCCCCATTTGCCAATAACTCTTGTGCAACACCTAAAGGGTTAACAACGTATGTAAAATCAGTTTTGAATACCTTGAGGGGTGTAGTTTCTTAGATGGGGTCATTTTTGGGTGGTTTCTATTATGTAAGCCTCGCAAAGTGACTTCAGACCTGAACTGGTCCCTAAAAATGTCGTTTTTGTAAATTGCTGAAAAATTTCAAGATTTGCTTCTAAACTTCTAAGCCTTATAACATCCCCAAAAAATAAAATATCATTCCCAAAACAATTCAAACATAAAGTAGACATATGGGGAATGTAAAGTCATCACAATTTTTGGGGGTATTACTATGTATTACAGAAGTAGAGAAACTGAAACTTTGAAATTTGCTAATTTTTCCAAAAATTTGTTAAATTAGGTATTTTTTGGTGCAAAAAAAAATATTTTTTTGACTTCATTTCACCAGTGTCATGAAGTACAATATGTGACGAAAAAACAATCTCAGAACGGCCTGGATAAGTCAAAGCGTTTTAAAGTTATGAGCACTTAAAGTGACACTGGTCAGATTTGCAAAAAATGGCCTGGTCCTAAGGTGTAAAAAGGCTGTGTCCCTAAGGGGTTAAAATGGTGCATTAAAAACTATAACTTGTCCTGCAAAAAATAAAACCTCATATAAGTACATTGATGAAAAAAATAAAGTTATAGCTCCTGGAATGCAATTTAAAAAAAAATGTGCGTGGTCACTAAGAGGTTAAATATCAGAAATAAGGGTCTGGCTATGAGATTACTTAATTCTCTTAGGATACAGGGGTGTATGCCATCCGGTCCTGGCAATATGTCTATTTTAATTGTTTTAAGATGCCTGTGTACTTCTTCCTGGGTCAGACAGGGCACTTTTAATGGGAAATTTACTTTTACATTCTGCATATCGTCTGAATATTTTTCTTATTGAATACCATGGAGAAATTTTTTTTTTAATAGCTTTGCTTTCTCCTCATCGCTCCCTGCAACGACCCCCTCATTACTCTGTAAAGGGCCAACACCTTCAGATTTATACTTTTTTACCATTTCTATAATTGAAGAACATTTTAGGGTTAGTTTTGCTCTCTCTGGCAATTCATCTCTCAGTCTCTAGTTTGGCTGGTTTTATTTGTTTTTTTTACATATTTTATTTTTTTCCTTATAGTTTTTCAGTGTTTCCTCTCTACCCTCCCGTTTTAGTGATTTAAATGCTTTCTTTTTGTCATTTATTGCTTTCTTTACAGTTCTATTTATCCACATAGTTTTTTTTTCTTGTTCCTTAATCTATTATTCCCATAAGGTATGTACCTCTAACAGGCCTATGGCCGCTCTTAGTTGGCTAAATTTAGCTTTTTTGAAGTTTGGAATTTTTTGTTCCTCCCTGAAGAAACACTCTTTTGAATGACAATTGGAAGGTTATTACTTTATGGTCACTATTTCCCAGGTGCCCCCCAACATGCACATCTGTTGTTCTTTCAGATCTATGGGTTTTACTAAGCATGGGCGTAGGAAGCGGGGGGGACAGATCCCCCCCCCCCCCAGGAAATAATGCAGGGGGAACAGGTATGGTGAAATCCCACCCAGCGGGGCAATGTGTGCGGCGCTCATCTCCATAGTGATCTGTTTGTATCGCCGTCCTCAGGACAGCGAAACAAACAGAAGGCTGTGCGGAGGAGCAGGGGAGAGGTGTGTCCCTTTCCTGTTCATCTGATAGGCTGCCGGCCTAGTGCCAGCAGCCTATCAGAGGCCGGCGTAGGCGGCGCGATGATGTCATTGTGCGCCTGAGCCGTATAGCGCGGGCCAGAGAAAGTACCCACCCCGGGTGCCAAATACCCTAGGCACGCCACTGCCCCCAGGTTAGGAATCTAAATCTTATGTTATTATTCAGTATTATCATTCTTCTTTAAATTTTGTCTTTTCTGGAACCTTAGCTTTATGCTTAAAAGTCAGAATGGATATCCGCAAGTTTTTTACAAAGCCTAGTAAAGCAAATACACACACACACACTTAAAATTTTATGATATAAACAACTCGCAGTTTACTGAATAAGAATATACCCGGCAATCAAAAATGCTGTGCCCCCCAGATTTTTGGGGGTTCCTACACCCATGTTACTAAGTCCAGTATGGGCGTCCCTCTAGTCGGATCTTGAACCAGTTAGGAAAGGTAATTGTCTTTGGTTATTGCCAAGAACCTGTTTCCTTTACGAGATGTACAGCTTTCAGTTTCCCAGTCTATATCTGGGTAGTTGAAGTCCCCTATAATAACTACCTCATTATGATTTGCCGCCTCGTCGATCTCGTTTATTAGTAGATTTTCTGTGGACTCTGGTATATTAGGTGGTTTATAATAAACTCCTATTAGTATTTCATTATTGTTTTTGCCTATATTTTGCATGTATTTCTACCCACAGTGACTCCATATGTTCATGTCCCTCACTTATATCTTCCCAGACTTTGGTCTTTAGACAGGACTTTACATAAAGGCGATCCTTTCTAAACAGACTATAACCCTGTACATTAACTTCCTAGTCATAACTATTACCCAGCCATGTCTCAGTTATTCCCACTATGCCGTTGTCCTCGTCACACATCACTAATTCCAGTTCCCCAGTTTTATTAGTCAGGCTTCTGGCATTAGTATACATAAATCTAAAGGATAACTGTCATATTTTCATCAAAAAATAAATTTTAGCATATGTTACTGCTACATCAGCATTATGTGTAAAGCAATCTTTAGTTTCTTCACTTACCACTGTTTTCCTTGAGTTTTCCCTTTAGTTAGGGCGGTTTTGAATCCTACCTCATGAAGATCTTCTTAACCTGCTCAGGACCGCCGGACGCAGGATTGCGTCCTGGCGGCAGGCCCTGTAATTCCTCCTGGACGGGCTGGCGCGTCCTCTCGCGATAGCCGAGATTTCCTGTGAACGCACGCACACAGGCGCGCACGTTCACAGGATCGGCAGGTAAAGGAGTGGATCTACAGCCTGCCAGCGGCGATCGTTCGCTGGCAGGCTGTAGATGCGATTTTTTATTTTTATTTATTTATTTTTTTATTTTTTTTAAACCCCTAATAGGTATATTAGACGCTGTTTTGATAACAGCGTCTAATATACCTGCTACCTGGTCCTCTGGTGGTCCCTTTTGCTTGGATCGACCACCAGAGGACACAGGCAGCTCTGTAAAGTAGCACCAAGCACCACTACACTACACCCCCCTCCTGTCACTTATTAACCCCCTGATCACCCCATATAGACTCCCTGATCACCCCCCTGTCATTGATTACCCCCCTGGAAGGCTCCATTCAGATGTCCGTATGTGTTTTGCGGATCCGATCCATGGATCCACGGATCCTCAAAACACATACAGACGTCTGAATGGAGCCTTAGAGGGGGGTGATCACCCCATATAGACTCCCTGATCACCCCCCTGTAAGGCTCCATTCAGAGGTCCGTATGTGTTTTGCGGATCCGATCCATGAAACTTCCATGAACTCACTATGCCCATCACGAAATACCTTGGGGTGTCTTCTTTCCAAAATGGGGTCACTTGTGGGGTAGTTATACTGCCCTGGCATTTTAGGGACCCTAATGCATGAGAAGTAGTTTGAAATTAAAATGTGTAAAAAATGCCCTGTGAAAGCCTAAAGGTGAGCTTTGGAATGTGGGCCCCTTTGCCCACCTAGGCTGCAAAAAAGTGTCACATATGTGGTATCGCCGTACTCAAGAGAAGTTGGGCAATGTGTTTTGGGGTGTCTTTTTACGTATACCCATGCTGGGTGAGAGAAATATCTCTCTAAAAGACAACTTTTCCAATTTCTTTTTATACAAAGTTGTCATTTGACAGAGATATTTATCTCACCCAGCATGGGCATGTGTAAAAAGACACCCCAAAACACATTGCCCGACTTCTCCTAAGTACGGCGATACCACATGTGTGATACTTTTTTGCAGCCTAGGTGGGCAAAGGGGCCCACATTCCAAAGAGCACCTTTAGGATTTCACAGGGCATTTTTTTTACACATTTTAATTTCAAACTAATTCCCACTCATGTAAGCAGCCCGATTGAAGTGAACAAACTTGCTGTAGCCAGAAGCTTCCTGCCAGCCAATCAGATTAGATTACTGAGAGACACGCCTCCTCACTCTGAAGCCTAATGCAAGCATGCAGTGTGAAGGACCGACCTTCTGTCTTCCTAGCCGGAGACAGATGAGCCATAGCAACGTTTTTTTAAGGGAGCAGTGGAAAGGGACAGGAGACATTAATGAAAGCTGTTATTATAAGGTAATTACAGATCTATTGACAATCATTGACAGACTAACTCAGGTATACATGCCTAGCTCTAATAAACTAGCAAATAAAAAAAATTACAGTTATCCTTTAAGAGGTTTATGTATATTTTTTTTTACCCTACACCTTTCCTTCTGAACTGTTCTAGTCCCTCCTTCCATTCCTCCCCCAGTTCCATTACCTTGCCCCCGGTCTCTATCTGCACTATCTTCCCATCCAGTAACGTAATTACCCTAACCTAGTCCCTGGTTTAAACACTCCTCCAACTTTCTAGCCATCTTCTCCCCCAACACAGCTGCCTCTTCCCCATTGAGGTGCAGCTCATCCCTACAATAGAGCCTGTAGCTGACAGAGAAGTCGGCCCAGTTCTCCAGGAACCCAAACCCCTTCTTCCTACCCCACTTCATGAGCCACTTGTTAACCTCCATAATTTCCTGCTGCCTTTCTTGTGTGTCTCATGGTACAGGTAGTATTTCGGAAAACACTACCTTTTGAGGTCCTTGCCCTAAGCTTTTGACCTAAATAATGTGACTCCCAGTATTGATAATGCCCCCCAAAATGAATAATGCCCCCCCCCAGTAATATTAAACAAATCTGTCACCCTGATTTTGGATCATAATCTACAGTAATTAGGGTTGCCACCTGGCCGGTATCTCACCATCAAGGCGGGTATTTTAGTGGCCCTGCTGGTGCCAGTAATTTTTTATCCCTTAACAATCATGGCGTCCTTGGTTTCCTATTTTCTTACAAGGACTACTACTAATGAGCACTTCCACTGTGGAGCGCTCATTAGTGCAGCTTAGTGAACAGCCTGTTTTTGGCCTTACTGACCAAGCGTTTTTCTTCCTTTTTTCATCGTCGTGTTCCAAGAGCTATAACCTTTTTATTTTTTAGTCTATATAGCTGTATGAGGGCTTGTTTTTTGCGGGAACAGTTGAAGTTTTTAATAGAGCCATTTTGGGGTCCACATAACTTTCTGATTAAGTTTTATTAATTCTTTCTGGGAGGGAGATGGGGAAAAACGGCAATATTGCCACTGCGTTTTTACATTATAAATTTTACGGCGTTAATTTTCTGGTATAAATAACATAATATCTTTATTCTCTGGATCAGTACGATTACAGTGATACCAAATACATATAGTTTTTCCAGGACATCCTCCATGACAGCAGCACGTGGAGGATATCCTTATTGACCTCTAAGGGACAGGAAGCACAGAAAGGTTAAAAGGCCCCTTCCTCCCTCACCAGTGTTCTTCCTGTCCCTTACAGGTCAACAACAGAGAGGTGCTCGGCTGGGGAATTAAGATGGATCTATGGAATAGCCCTGGGAAGTATCGGGGGGTTTAGCCTCTCCTTCCTCCCTTATGTTGGGGTTTGGCTAGAACCCCTCGTGGTTGGGGGCCCCTGGCCTTACCAGTTCCCTCTGTCAGCTCTGGGTCTGGTGCAGAAGCAGTTTCCCTAAGGTTGGGCTCTGGGCTCTGCATCGTTCCTCCTTCTGGCGGCAGCGCTCCAGTGCTCTGGGTAGCTCCATGACGAGCCCTGTGGTAGCAGCACAGCAGCAGGCCTCAAGCATAGCACCGGGCCGCATCGTCAATGATCACTTCCGGGTGCGAGAAGTTCGTGTCTGAAGTCACTTCCGCCCTTAGAAGGATGCAGCCATGTTTTTTTCATTTTAACAAACGAAGAAGCCGCAGATACCATTGCTGAGTCCCCCTGAGGGAGGGGTAGACTCGCATTACTATAGCAGGGTCGACTCTCCAGGTGAATTGAGTCCCCCATTAAGGAGAAGAAGGAGGTACAGGATACAGCTGAGAGGTAGGACCTATTTAAAGGGCTTCTGTCACCCCACAAAAGTAATTTTTTTTTTTTTTTGGATAGTCACATTACTTATAGCGCGATATAGGAGAATATAATCTTGTCACTTACTTTGATGCGGCCGTTTCTTTAGAAAACGAAGTTTTATAATATGTAAATCCGGTCTCTACCAGCAAGTAGGGCGTCTACTTGCTGGTAGCTGCAGCAGAAAACCGCCCCCTCGCCGTGTTGATTGACAGGGCCAGCCGTGATCTCCTCCTCCGGCCGGCCCTGTCAGTATTTCAAAAATCGCGCGCCTCTGTTCATTCGGCGCAGGCGCTCTGAGATGAGGAGGCTCGTCTCCTCAGAACTCCCTCAGTGCACCTGCGCCGATGACGGCTGGCCCTGTCAATCAACACGGCGAGTGGGCGGTTTTCTGCTGCGGCTACCAGCAAGTAGACGCCCTACTTGCTGGTAGAGACCGGATTTACATATTATAAAACTTAGTTTTCTAAAGAAACGGCCGCATCAAAGTAAGTGACAAGATTATATTCTCCTATATCGCGCTATAAGTAATGTAACTATCCCCAAAAAAAAATATGACTTTTGTGGGGTGACAGAAGCCCTTTAAGCCTGATGTGAAAGAGCCCTAAGACTGAATACATCTGCGTTCTTTTCTTCCGGCATAGAGTTCCGTCGTCGGGGCTCTATGCCGGAAGAATACTGATCAGGATTATCCTAATGCATTCTGAATGGACAGTCCGTCCTTAAGGATGCATCAGGATGTCTTCCGTTCCGGAACGGAACGTTTTTTGGCCGCAGCAAATAGCACAGCATGCTGCGCTTTTTGCTCCGGCCAAAAATCCGGAACGAATGCCCATTGAAAGGCATTGATCCGGATCCGGCCTTAAAGGGGTTGTCCGGGTTCAGAGCTGAACCCGGACATACCCTTATTTTCACCCCGGCAGCCCTCCTGAGCCTGGCATCGGAGCATCTCATGCTCCGATGCGCTCCCGTGCCCTGCGCTAGATCGCGCAGGGCACAGGCTCTTGTGTTTACAATAACACACTGCCGGGCGGTAACTTCCGCCCAGCAGTGTGTTCGGTGACGTCACCGGCTCTGAGGGGCGGGCTTTAGCTCTGCCCTAGCCGTTTTACTGGCTAGGGCAGAGCCAAATCCCGCCCATCAGTGCCGGTGACGTCACCGGGGTTCCTGTCAGCCCCATAGAGAGCCCCGGTACGTCACCGGAACTCAGAAAAATGCCTTTGCCCTGCGCGATTTAGCGCAGGGCAAAGGAGAGCATCGGAGCATGAACTGCTCCGATGCTCATGTCAGGGGGGCTGCCGGGGTGAAAATGGAGGGATGGCCGGGTTCAGCTCTGAACCTGGACAACCCCTTTAAGCTAAACGTCGTTTCAGGGCATTGCCGGGGGCGACGTTTAGCTTTTTCTCAATGGTTACCATGGCTGCCGGGATGCTAAAGTCCTGGCAGCCATGGTAAAGTGTAGTGGGGAGCGGGGAGCAGCATACTTACCATCCGTGCGGCTCCCGGGGTGCTCCAGAGTGACGTCAGGGCGCCCCAAGTGCATGGATGACGTGATCGCATGGATCACGTGATCCATGCGCATGGGGCGCTCTGACGTCAATCTGGAGCGCCCCGGGAGCCGCACGGACTGTAAGTATACCGCTCCCCCGCTCCCCACTACTACTATGGCAACCAGGACTTTAATAGCGTCCTGGGTGCCATAGTAACACTGAAAGCATTTTGAAGACGGATCCGTCTTCAAATGCTTTCAGTACACTTGCGTTTTTCCGGATCCGGCGTGTAATTCCGGCAAGTGGAGTACACGCCGGATCCGGACAACGCAAGTGTGAAAGAGGCCTAAGGCCTCTTTCACACGGGCGTCGGGTGTGAGGGCCGGACAAGATGCGGGTGCAAAGCGTTTTAATGATTTTTGCACGCGCATGAGAAAAATCGGCATGTTTGGTACCCAGACCCAAACCTGGACTTCTTCACAGAAGTTCAGGTTTGGGATTGGTGTTGTGTAGATTTTATTATTTTCCCTTATAACATGGTTATAAGTGAAAATAATAGCATTCTGAATACAGAATGCTTACTAAAATGTCCATTGAGGGGTTAAAAATAATAAACAAATTTAACTCACCCCATCCACTTGATCGCGTAGCGGATCTCCTCTCCTTTCTACTTTCTTCAGGACCTGGCTAAAGGACCTTTGATGATATCACTGCGCTCATCACATGGTCCATCACCATGTGATGCACCATGTGACGAGCGCAGTGAAGAGGAAGAGGAGATCCGCTACGCGATCAAGTGGATGGGGTGAGTTAAATTTGTTTATTATTTTTAACCCCTCAATGGACATTTTAGTAAGCATTCTGTATTAAGAATGCTATTATTTTCCCTTATAACCATGTTATAAGGGAAAATAATAAAGATTGGGTCCCCATCCCGATCGTCTCCTAGCAAGCGGATGCTCGCGATTTTCACTTCTATGGGGTCTGTGTTGTGTGAAAAACGCACACTATAGAGCTTGCTGCGATTTTCACGCAACGCACAAGTGATGCATGAAAATCACCACTCATGTACACAGCCCGATTGAAGTGAAAGGGGCCTAAGGGCTCATGCACACAAACTTATTTTGTTCCATTTTTTTTTGCGCACCGTATACGGAATCATTCATTTCAGTGGGTCCGGAAAAAAAAACGGAAGGTACTCTGTGTGCATTCCGTTTCCGTATGTTCGTATTTCCGTGTCCGCCTTACGAACAAGGATAGTACTGTTCTATTAGGGGCCAGCTGTTCTGTTCCACAAAATACGGAATGCACCCGGATGTCATCCGTATTTTTTGCGGATGCGTTTTTTGCAGACCGCAAAATACATATGGTCGTGTGCATGAGGCCTTTGTCTGTATGCTATGATGGAAGGTCCTGGTCAGTCTATTCCTGTCCGAGAATCTCCTGGTCAGGGGCACTTGAGTGTTAAATACCTGTACCATAGGAATGATAGGCAGTTCATAAGATGCCCAAAGAGCCTAAAAAGATGTGGCAATACCAAACATATGGGGGAGATTTATTTATTTTTGCAATTTTTTTTCATTGAAAAGCATATTTTCAATGGAAAAAAAGCTTATTTTTTTATGGAATTAAAAAATTTCATGAATGTGTTTTTTTTTTTTTCCTGTTTTTTTTACCACTTAATAGTCCCACAAGGGGACTATAACAGACAGTATTTTGATTGCTTTTAAAATTCAATGCACTAGCCCTATAGTGCATTACATTTTAATGACAATGCTATTCTGACATTGATCACCAGGCTGCACCAGAGAGGCGCAACCTGCTGGAAAATACTCAAGGCTGGTCTGAGGCCTACACGAGACCCCAGCCAGCCTTCACACACATCGGCACCCTGCAATCGCATTTGCGGGGTGCCGATGGGAGACAGAGGTAGTCCGCTCCCTCTGTCAACACTGCCCGCGGCATGTAAAGTGTTAAATAACCCGGATCGGCACTCCTGCCAGTCCTGGCTGTTAGTACAGGGCCACGGCTCTCATGTGAAAAAAAAGAGGTTGTCCAACGTAAGGCCCCTTGGTCACTAAGGGGTTAATACCCCACTTGTGTTAATTTAAAAAAAAACGCTCACCTTCTCAATTTGCTTGCGCTGCTGACTGGAGGGCAGGACCGGCGAGTAGGGTGACCACATTTCCTAACTGCCATTCAGGGACACTTACTTTCACAAGTGCATTTCGTCAAACTTATACTTGAGACTGGCAAAAACATATCTGCCTGTGCATTTTTCAGTATTTCAGCACACATTAACTGGCTACTTAGACATCTCTTAAGAAATAGATTTATACCGTATACTGTATATTGTGTGGCACAGTGTAGGCTATATGTGTATAACATAAACATATTTCACATGAAAACTTACAATTACTTGGCTTGGCCCTTGGGGATCTCGGACGCCACTTCAACACTTTGGCCGCGGGCTCGGTGGAGCTGATGTTGTGCTTTGTCTTAATGAAAAAGATTTCATAATAAGGATTTGGAGAAGGGGCAGAGGGATAGCAGAGCAGGGAGAGGCTGGTGCTGCTACTAGGGGGTCATACCATGGGGGAGTAATAAAGCCCACCATGCCCCCGCAGTAGAAATAATTCTCCTTATAATGTGCAAAACATACCCCCTTGTAATGCCCCAAGTTCCCATAATGTGCCAATATAAAATACCCCTTCTTAGTGCCCCTGTAGATGACCCCATAGTGCTCCTCTCCCTCCTTCCCCATAGTACCCACCATAATGTGTCCCAGTATAAAATGCCCCAATACAGAGCCTCCCATATAAAATACCCCTTATTTTTAGCCTCAGTAGATGCCCCTATAGTGCCACCCAATAATGTGCCAGTAAGATGTGCCCCATAGATGCCCCCTAATCGTGTGCCAGTAAGATGTGCCCCCATAGATGCCCCCAATCATGTGCCAGTAATAAAAGCCCCCCCACCATCATGTGCCAGTAGCCAGAGTGCCCCCCTATTATGTGCCAGTAGCCCCCTTATGTGCCAGTCGCCCCCCTATCAAGTGCCAGTAGTCCCCCTTATGTGCCAGTAGCTCCCCTTATGTGCCAGTAGCCCCCCTTATGTGCCAGTAGCTCCCCTTATGTGCCAGTAGCCCCATAATGTGCCAGTATCCCCCATATGTGCCAGTAGTCCCCCTTATGTCTGTGCCAGTAGTCCCCTTTATGTCTGTGCCAGTAGCCCCCCTTATGTGCCAGTATTGTAATTTGTAAATATATATAAAAAACAACAACTTATACTTATCTCCTCCAGGATGCGATGCAGGCCTCTTACGGCCTGTTTCCCTCGCTGGCTCAGGCAGTGCGATGATGTCATAGCGCCGCCTGCACCGGCCTCTGATAGGCTGCTGGCCTAGTGCAGGCACCCTATCAGAGGAACAGGGAGGGGACACACCTCTCCCTCCCCTGTCGGCTGCCGCAGCACAGACATTTGTGTCGCCGTCCTGAGGACAGCGATACAGATGACTAGAGATGAGTGAGCGCTCATCTGCTGCTGTGCCCTGCCGGTGCCCCCCTTCTGACAGCGCCCCAGGTCATTCCGGAACACTGCATTTTCCCGGAATGAGGGTGACCGGGAGCCGGGACAGACTCTCCAAATGCGGGACTGTCCCGGGCGATCTGGGACACGTGGTCACCCTACCGGCGAGACGTCATTGCGCTGGAGCGCATGTCCTGCCTTCAGCTTCCAGTCAGCAGTGAGCGTTCACCACAGCTAGAGCAAATGGAGGAGGTGAGTGCAGAAGCAGAGAATGGGGCACTAATGGGGGGCATTATTCTTATGGGGGGGCACTAATGGGTGGCATTATTGTTCCTGGGGGGCACTAATGGGTGGCATTATTGCTCCTGGGGGCACTAATGGGTGACATTATTGTTCCTGGGGGGCACTAACGAGTGACATTATTGTTCCTGGGGGGCACTAACGGGTGGTATTGTTCCTGGGGGCACTAACGGGTGGCATTGTTGTTCCTGGGGGGCACTAATGGGGGGCATTATTCTTCCTGGGGGCACTAATGGGAGCATTATTTTTACTGGGGTGCACAAATGGGGGCATTAATTCTGGGGTACACTAATGGGGGCATTACTATTACTGGGGTGCACTAATGGGGACAGTATTAAAGGAGTTGTCCGGGTTCAGATCTGAATCCAGACATACCCATATTTTCACCCAGACAGCCCCTCTGATGTTAGCATCGTAGCATGGTTTTTCTATTTACAATAATACACTGCTGGCCGGAAGCTTCCACCCAGCAGTGTATTCGGTGACGTCACCGGCTCTGATGGGCTGGTTTTAGCGCTGCCATAGCCGTTTTACAGGCTAGGGCAGTGCTAAAGCCCACCTATCAGTGCTGGTGACGTCACCGGGCTCACCGCTGGGAAATGGCCTCTGCCTGGCAGCCCTAACGAGAGTCCGGTTCATCAGCGGAACTCCTGAAAATGTCTTTGCCTTGTGCGATTTAGCGCAAGGCAAAGGAGAGCATCGCAGCATAAAATGCTCCGATGCTCTTGCCAAGAGGGCTGCCTCGGTGAAATTCTGGGTATGTCCGGGTTGGGGCTCTGAACCCGGACAACCCCTTTAACCCTGGGGGGCACTAAGGGGGGCACTAATGGGGGCATTATTAATGCTGGAGGGCACTGATGGGGGGCATTAATATTATTGGGAGCCACAGTATGACAGCGACTTAACACCCAGTGTTAAGCCATGCCCCCACAACCACACATACCTTGGCCAGTATTTTTTTGGGGGAAAGGTGGCAGCCCTAACAGTAGTACATGAGTAGTGCTGCAGATATGGAGTCCAGATTACCATTTTATTTTCCTACTGCCTCTGTTTCCCCCCACTGTCAGCTGTGCAAGCTACATTGAAATACATTGTTAGAACTGTTGTGCATCTGCACATGCGACCTCCCCATTATGTTAGGACAGCACAGTAGTCAGGACTGTTATTTCCGTGCAGCTTTGAGTGCTAACATCAGGGAAATCGGGGCAGTATTAAAATAAAAAAATTGTCTGGACTCCATATCTGTAGTATCTATTGCTTTACATAATGGTCCAAAATCGGGGTAAAGATTCCCTTTAAGTTACCAATTAGTGCCCCCAGAATTAACAATGCACCCATTAGTGTCCCCAGTAATAGTAATGACTCCATTAGTGCACACCAGAATTAATAATGCCTCCATTAGTGCCCCCCAGAATTAACAATACCCTATTTGTGTCCGCCAGAATTAATAGTGCCCCCATTAGAGCCCCCTAGTAATATTAAAGAGGACCTTTCATGGTTTTGTATTAATTGAGACAAATACCTAGACTTGCGGGGTACTCCCCGCTGATGTTGCCACCCTGCTTGATTTAAAAAATAATTGCCCCACTGTGCCCCCCGCAGTTTTCATGCTCAGTATGCCAATACTGAACATCGGTACAGGGAGGAGGAGACGCCAGGGTTTCTCAATGGGCGTCTCCTTCTCCCTGGCTGTGCCGCGATCCAATTACAGCGGAGAGCATCACAGCCAGGAAGAAGGTGAGTTTTTATTTTTTTTTCTCCCTGGCTGTGACGCTCTCCTCTGTGATTGGATCGTGGCACAGCCAGAGAGATGGAGACGCCCATGCTCACACTGTTATACATGCAGGCACTCTTACATACACACACTTGTACACATGCAGGCACTCTTACATACTCACACTGTTATACCTGCAGGCACTTTTACATACTCACTCTGTTATACATGCAGGCACTCTTACATACACACACTGTTATACCTGCAGGCACTCTTACATACTCACTCTGTTATACATGCAGCCACTCTTACATACTCCCTCTGTTATACATTACATACGCACACTTGTATACATGCAGGCACTCTTACATACTTACACTGTTATACATGCAGGCACTTTACATACACACACTTGTATACATGCAGGCACTCTTACATGCACACTTGTATACATACAGGCACTCTTACATACACACACTGTTATACATGCAGGCACTATTACCTACTCACACCGTTATACCTGCAGGCACTCTTACATACTCACTCTGTTATACATGCAGGCACTCTTACATACACACACTGTTATACCTGCAGGCACTCTTACATACTCACTCTGTTATACATGCAGCCACTCTTACATACACACACTTGTATACATGCAGCCACTCTTACATACTCCCTCTGTTATACATTACATACGCACACTTGTATACATGCAGGCACTCTTACATACTTACACTGTCATACATGCAGACACTCTTACATACACACACTGTTATACATGCAGGCACTTTTACATGCTCACACTGTTATACATGCAGGCACTCTTACATACACACACTTGTATACATGCAGGCACTCTTACATGCACACTTGTATACATACAGGCACTCTTACATACACACACTGTTATACATGCAGGCACTATTACCTACTCACACCGTTATACCTGCAGGCACTCTTACATACACACACTTGTATACATGCAGCCACTCTTACATACTCACTCTGTTATACATTACATACGCACACTTGTATACCTGCAGGCACTCTTACATACTCACTCTGTTATACATGCAGCCACTCTTACATACACACACTTGTATACATGCAGCCACTCTTACATACTCCCTCTGTTATACATTACATACGCACACTTGTATACATGCAGACACTCTTACATACACACACTGTCATACATGCAGACACTCTTACATACACACACTGTTATACATGCAGGCACTTTTACATGCTCACACTGTTATACATGCAGGCACTCTTACATACACACACTTGTATACATGCAGGCACTCTTACATGCACACTTGTATACATACAGGCACTCTTACATACACACACTGTTATACATGCAGGCACTATTACCTACTCACACCGTTATACCTGCAGGCACTCTTACATACTCACTCTGTTATACATGCAGGCACTCTTACATACACACACTGTTATACGTGCAGGCACTATTACCTACTCACACTGTTATACCTGCAGGCACTCTTACATACACACACTTGTATACATGCAGCCACTCTTACATACTCACTCTGTTATACATTACATACGCACACTTGTATACATGCAGGCACTCTTACATACACACACACTGTTATACGTGCAGGCACTATTACCTACTCACACTGTTATACCTGCAGGCACTCTTACATACACACACTTGTATACATGCAGCCACTCTTACATACTCACTCTGTTATACATTACATACGCACACTTGTATACATGCAGGCATTCTTACATACTTACACTTGTATACATGCAGACACTCTTACATACTCACACTTGTATACATGCAAGCACTCTTACATACACACACTTGTACACATGCAGGCACTCTTCTATACACACACTGTCATACATGCAGCCACTCTTACATGTACACACTTGTACACATGCCAGCACTCTTACATACACACACTTGTACACATGCAGGCCCTCTCACATATGCACAGTTATACATGCAGGAACTCTTACTTAAAGGGCACTCTTACATACACACACTGTTATACCTGCAGGCACTCTTACATACTCACACTGTCATACATGCAGCCACTCTTACATACTCACACTGTTATACATGCAGGCACTCTTACATACACACACTTGTACACATGCAGGCACTCTTACATACTCGCACTGTTATACCTGCAGGCACTCTTACATACTCACACTGTCATACATGCAGCCACTCTTACATACTCACACTGTTATACATGCAGGCACTCTTACATACACACACTTGTATACATGCAGCCACTCTTACATACTCACTCTGTTATACATTACATACGCACACTTGTATACATGCAGGCATTCTTACATACTTACACTTGTATACATGCAGACACTCTTACATACTCACACTTGTATACATGCAAGCACTCTTACATACACACACTTGTACACATGCAGGCACTCTTCTATACACACACTGTCATACATGCAGCCACTCTTACATGTACACACTTGTACACATGCCAGCACTCTTACATACACACACTTGTACACATGCAGGCCCTCTCACATATGCACAGTTATACATGCAGGAACTCTTACTTAAAGGGCACTCTTACATACACACACTGTTATACCTGCAGGCACTCTTACATACTCACACTGTCATACATGCAGCCACTCTTACATACTCACACTGTTATACATGCAGGCACTCTTACATACACACACTTGTACACATGCAGGCATTCCTTTACACCCCATTACACTACATACAGATTCCTTCCTCACCTCCTGGCCCTGTGTATTGCTAGTTGTGGAGGCTGTAGCTTCAGTCATGTTCCTGTCCACCAGGCTTCTCCATCCACCTTGCAGCAGGAGGGCTCAGGTTCCAGACCGATCACACAGGCAGCAGGCCTTCCTTCCTGAATAGCAATGCTGATTCACTGGAGGAGAGCCTGTCAGTACTTTTGACTGACAGGTTTTAGTCCAATCAGCACTCCTTGTCAGTGAAGCTGCGTCTACATGGTCTTATTTTCCAGAAAATCGTAGCAAAATGCGTTTTTTTTACCGCAATATCATGAAAATCTGATTATGTGGTCCAGTCTTAATGACCAGGAGTGCTGATTGGACTACAATCCGCACTGGTATTCAGGAATTGTCTGTAGCAGCTGCTTGGGGCAGCAGGGCCCCTTGAGAGTCCCTCTCAAGTTCAGGAGATGGGGCCGACTGCTGTGTATGAGCTCACATGGGACGTGATTATAAATAAGAAAGCTCACTTTTTTGTTTGGGGGCCCACCAAGGATTTCCCCGGCTCCCCTGTGGTCCATTCCGAGTCTGGTCCCGGGTTTCAAGCACCCACTGATCAAATACTGATAGGTCATTAGTAAAAATATCTCAGAAAATCAGTTTAAATAAAAAAGCCAATGAAAATCATCATTGGATGCAAAACGGCCATTAAAGACAGCCAGAAAATAGATGCAAAAAATGGTTGAAAAATGGTCATGAAAAACAGACAGTGTGTCGTGTGAATGTAGCCTATGTGGTTAGAGAGAGGGAGGAGGCTACCTCTCTAACCCCATGGCCCCACTTGCACTTTGTTCTCGGCCAAGGGGTTAGATGCCTATTATGCTCTGCCTTTGCCACAGCTTAATAGGTATTATGTCAGTTTTACTGCAAGTGACATAATATACAGAAATGCAAAATTGAAAAAAATCAAGAGAAATAAACCAGAAAAATGTATGGGGTCATTTATCAAACTGGTGTAAAGTGCAATTCAGCCATGGTGTAACGTAAAACTGACTTAGTTGCCCATAGCAACCAATCAGATTCCACCTTTAATTTTCCAAAGGAGCTGTCAAAAATTATAGGTGGAATCTGATTGAATGCTATGGGAAACTAAGCCAGTTCTACTTTACACCATGGCCGATTTGCTTTTTTTTTTATACTTCACCACCCCGAATTTTTTTATGAAAGGTGATCAACAAGTCATACACACCCACAAACAAAATAGTATCAATGAAAACTACAAATCACTGCAAAAAAAACTGAGCCCCCACATAACTTTGTAGACATAAAAATGGTTATGGGGGTCAGAATATGTAGATGACTAGATCTTTATTTATTTTTTTAAGAATTAAAACACAAGGAAAACTATATAAATGTGGTATCTTTGTAATTATGCTGAACCGTTGCTTGGGTCCACATCCAAGCCGCCGTTTTTGCGGCTGGGATGCGGACCCATTCACTTCAGTGGGGCTGCAAAAGATGCGGACAGCACTTCGTGTGCTGTCCGCATCCGTTGCTCCGTTCCGTGGCCCCGCAAAAAAAATAAAACATGTCCTATTCTTGTCCGTTTTGCAGACAAGAATAGGCATTTCTACGATGGGCCGCAAAATAAAACGGAACGGTTGTGTGCATGAGGCCTAAGGAACACTGAAAAAAAACAACAACTTAAAACTATGGTAAAATTGAATTTCTTTCCAATTCCACCCCATTTGCAATTTCTTTCCAGTTTCCCACTACATCGTATGCAACAGTAATCGATGGCATTAGAAAGAACAGCTTGTCACACAAAAAATAAGCCCTCATATGGCTATGTGAATGGAAAAATAAAAGTTATGACTAGGGGAATAAAGAACGGAAACGCAAAATGGAAAATTACCCTCTCCTCGTAAGGTTAAAGGGACTCTCATTCCCAATTTCTGTGATGTATAGTACTGCTGCCCCTGACTCCAGATCACTATGTTGAGAGGACTCATCCTACAGTATTCTCCATCATACAGTGCTGCCCATAATTATTCATACCCCAGGCAAATTTTGACTTAAAGTTACTTTTTTTCAACCAGCAAGTCATTTTTTGACGGGAAATGACATAGGTGTCTCCCAAAAGATAATAAGACTATGTACAAGAGGCATTATTGTGGAAAAAATAAAAAAATAATTCTCAGCTTTTATTTACATTTGAGCAAAAAGTGTCCAGTCCAAAATTATTCATACCCTTCTCAATAATCAATAGAAAAGCCTTCATTGGCTATTACAGTAATCAAACGCTTCCTATAATTGCAGACCAGCTTTATGCATGTCTCCACAGGTATTTTTACCCATTCTTCTTTAGCAATGACCTCCAAATCTTTGAGGTTGGAGGGTCTTCTTGCAATCACCCTGATCTTTAGCTCCCTCCACAGATTCTCAATTGGATTAAAGTCTGGACTCTGGCTGGGCCACTCCAAAATGTTAATGTTGTTGTCTGCTAACCATTTCTTCACCACTTTTACTGTGTGTTTTGGGTCATTGTCATGCTGAAATGTCCACTGGGGCCCAAGGCCAAGTTTGTCTGCAGACTGCCTGATGTTGTCATTGAGAATCCTCATGTATTGCTCTTTTTTCATGGTGCTGTTTACTGTGCTGTTTAGCAGATAGATGGTTGTTGAAATTTAGTTTCAACTAGATATTTGAGACGTCTGGTAGAGAAGACATAGACATGGGCAATACACAGAGTATAAAAGTGGATTCACGTGGATAGCTCACCACCTTTCTCAAAGTGGAAAAGGTTCTCTAGTCTAAAACTGATCACCCAATCACACCCTTAAAATATATATGATATAGAAATATAAAAAATATATACGCAATCCACTGGCAGCAGACCTCTAAATGTAGGATAGGGCCCTATGGAGGAAATTCCTTCAAGCGCTGTGCTATGGAATATTGTATCGCCCAAGTACCAATTGTATCACAAACCTAATACTGTATGGTAATTTGTTGCTCCTTGACGAGAAATATTATTACTGTCCATATAGCACTGTCCGTTTGGGTTTCACATGGAACGTATGCTGAGGTAGTTCAACTTCAGAAAGTCTTTCTCCCTAAAGTACAGTGTCCACACTCAATATATTGCGATTCAATTCGACAGGGAGCAACACGCCGTGGTAGAGATTATAATATGCCCAATGTTGTTGTGGGCATCTACCACCACATGTTACTGCCCACATCAACATTGGGCATATTATAATCTCTACCATGGCGTGTTGCTCCCTGTCGGATTGAAGACGTAGTGGCATTTGAGTATTGACTACGGGCAATGTAGACAGACATGGGTTGGGATACCACTGGACCTATGGGACAGAAGTTACTGACATCCGCTTTCATGGAGGGATTGAGACCTGCCCTCCAGACAAAACTGAAGGTATGTAAGTCTGAATGGAGGGTGACAGCGCTACCTCAGTTAGTTGCTGCTGCTAAAGGTTTAGAACTAGACATGTCCACTACCAAATCCTCAAAAATCAATATGGTACAAGGATAACAGAGAACATGGTCTGGTCAACACGGACAGACCAGACAGAGGAGGTGATGTCCCTGTAGTTTGATCTACGTGGGAGAAACGACATGCGCAACACACTCGTGGAGACGCCGACTGGAGTGCGTACACATATGATGAGGTCGGATGGTATTCAATATGGAAAGAAGACACCCCAAGGTATTTCGTGATGGGCAAAGTGAGTTCATGGAAGTTTTTATTTTTTGTCACAAGTTAGTGGAATATGAGACTTTGTAAGAAAAAAAAAAAAATAAATCATAATTTTCCGCTAACTTTTGACAAAAAAAAAAATTCTAGGAACTCGCCATGCCCCTCACGGAATACCTTGGGGTGTCTTCTTTCCAAAATGGGGTCACTTGTGGGGTAGTTATACTGCCCTGGCATTTTAGGGGCCCTAATGCGTGAGAAGTAGTTTGAAATCAAAATCTGTAAAAAATGCCCTGTGAAATCCGAAAGGTGCTCTTTGGAATGTGGGCCCATTTGCCCACCTAGGCTGCAAAGAAGTGTCACACATCTGGTATTGCCGTACTCAGAAGAAGTAGGGCAATGTGTTTTGGGGTGTCTTTTTACATATACCCATGCTGGGTGAGAGAAATATCTCTGCAAAAGACAACTTTTCCCATTTCTTTTATACAAAGTTGGCATTTGACCAAGATATTTATCTCACCCAGCAGGGGTATATGTAAAATGACACCCCAAAATACATTCCCCAACTTCTCCTGAGTACGTGTCACGAGGGTGTCAAGAGCCACGCCTGACTCCGTTGTACCCGGGGTCAGGAGGTCGCAGCGGTTGGCTGCACGCTCTGTCAGATAGGGAAGTTTCCTTATTGTAGCTTTCTGGGTTTGCTTTACAAACCCTTTTGGCTCACTCAGGGATCCGTAGCTCCTTCTCTCAGCTGTTCCTTGTCCAGCACTCCCAATCCTCCTTATATTCCCCTCTCACACTTCTCTGGTTGCCAGATATAGAGCTTCCTGCCTGGACATCTATTCTGACCCACTGGAGCTGTGTTGCTGCGTTCTCTGAGTGTTGCCTTAGAACGCTACCCTCCGGATCCCTGTTGGACCTTTGTGGACAATTGTTGCCGTCCACCTGGGTGTTTGTGTTTGTCTGTCCTCTCCCTGGTGTTTCCCTCTTAGTGCAGTGGTGCGGACTAGCGATCCCACCGGCCCGTTCATTATCTAGGGCTCATTTCAGGGAAAGCCAGGGTTTAGGCACGTGATCGCCGCACGGGTGAGGAACCCGTCTAGGGACGACAGGGCAGGCAGGTACCAGCTGCAAGGTGAGTTAGGGGTCACCACCTTTCCCTCTCCCTTGTGCAGGGCTTTCCCTGTTTTCCTCCCTGTGTGTGTTGCCGGTCATTACAGTACGGCGATACCACATGTGTGACACTTTTTTGCAGCCTAGATGCGCAAAGGGGCCAAAATTCCTTTTAGGAGGGCATTTTTAGACATTTGGATTCCAGACTTCTTCTCACGCTTTAGAGCTCCTAAAATGCCAGGGCAGTATAAATACCCCACATGTGACCCCATTTTGGAAAGAAGACACCTCAAGGTATTCAATGAGGGGCATGGCGAGTTCATAGAAAAAAATTGGGGGGGCATAAGTTAGTGGAAATAGATTTTTTTTATTTTTTTTTATCACAGTCTCCCTTTCCGCCAACTTGGGACAAAAATTTCAATCTTTCATGGACTCGATATGAACCTCACAAAATACCTTGGGGTGTCTTCTTTCGGAAATGGGGTCACATGTGGGGTATTTATACTGCCCTGGCATTTTAGGGGCCCTAAAGCGTGAGAAGAAGTCTGGAATATAAATGTCAACATTTTTTTACACATTTGGATTCCGGGAGGGGTATGGTGAGTTAATGTGAGATTTTATTTTTTGACACAAGTTAGTGAAATATGAGACTTTGTAAGAAAAAAATAAAATCAATTTCCGCTAACTTGTGCCAAAAAAAATTGTCTGAATGGATGCTTACAGGGGGTTGATCAAGGAGTCTATATGGGGTGATCACCACCCTGTCATTGATCACCCCCCTGTAAGGCTCCATTCAGACGTCCGTATGTGTTTTGCGGATCCACTGTGTCCGTGTTTTGCGGATCCACGGATCCGCAAAACACATACGGACCTCTGAATGGAGCCTTACAGGGGGGTGATCACCCCATATAGACTCCCTGATCACCCCCCTGTCATTGATCACCCCCCTGTAAGGCTCCATTCAGACGTCCGTATGTGTTTTGCGGATCCGATCCATGGATGCGTGGATCCGTAAAACACATACGGACGTCTGAATGGAGCCTTACAGGGGGGTGATCATCCCATATAGACTCCCTGATTACCCCCCTGTAAGGCTCCATTCAGACGTCCGTATGTGTTTTGTGGATCCGATCCATGGATCCGTGGATCCGTAAAACACATATGGACATCTGAATGGAGCCTTACAGGGGGGTGATCAATGACAGGGGGGTGATCAGGGGTTAATAAGTGACCGGGGGGGGGGGGGGTGTAGTGTAGTGTGGTGCTTGGTGCTACTTATTACAGAGCTGCCTGTGGTCGATCCAAGCAAAAGGTACCACCAGAGGACCAGGTAGCAGGTATATTAGACGCTGTTAACAAAACAGCGTCTAATATACCTGTTAGGGGTTAAAAAAAATCGCATCTACAGCCTGCCAGCGAACGATCGCTGCTGGCAGGCTGTAGATTCACTCGCTTACCGGCCTGTGTGCGCGCGTTCACAGGAAATGTCGCCTCTCGCGAGAGGACGCGCCGGTGTGTCCACTCGGAATAACAGGGCCGTCGCCAGGACGCAATCCTGCGTACGGCGGTCCTGGGGTGGTTAACCCGGGTTCTAGCTTTACACCTGGAGCCAGACCAAACATCCTGTGTGGTACAATTGGAGCAGGACCTGCAGACATTCCCCGACAAATTGTGGGCAAGGGGTATAACTGATATTGGCAGATTGGATGTCACTCCTTTCATGGTTCATTTGAAACTTGGGTGCAGTTCACCTCGGGTCCGCCAATATCCTCTGAGTCACGCACAAGAACAGTCTGTCACCGAGCAGATTGAACAATATGTTCAAATGGGGGTCCTGGTGGTTACCAACGCACCGCTAATACTCCCCTGTTTCCGGTCAAGAAAAAGGCCATAAAAGTTCAGCCTATAAATAGGATTGTACATGACCTAAGGAAAATCAACACGGTCACTGTCCTACAGACCCCGATTGTCCCCAATCCACATACCTTGTTGATGCAAGTGCCTTCAAAGGCTTCATGCTATACTGTGATTGATGTTGCAAATGAATTTTTTTTGTGTTTCTCTCCACAAGGACTGTCAATATCTGTTTGCTTTTAACTTCAAGGGTACACAGTATACCTAGACAGTACTGCCACAGGGTGCCCAGAATTCACCCACCATGTATACTCAAGCCCTTTAGTCCGTTTTGACAGGGTGGTCAGTTCCAGATGGTATAGTCCTTTTGCAATATGTTGATGATCTGTTGCTTTGTGCCCCCAGTTATGAAAAAATGCTGTTTGTCAGTAGGTGCCCGTCACCTCACCGAGGAAAGAAAAAAGGCTATAAAAGACATCACACTCCCTCGGGGGCCAAATCTCCCCAGAATGTTTTTGGGACTGGTGTCTTATTGCAGACCCTGGATTTGAAATGCATCCATGTTGATGCAGCCTTTGTACGACTGCCTGAGTACTGAACCTTTTTCTTGCAGTGACCAGGCAGAAGAGTCTTTTTACACTCTCAAATTGGCAATTTTGTCAGCACCTGCACTGGGCAAACCCACCTATGACTCGCCTTTTAATCTATTCTGCTCAAAGCTGAGTGCCATAGCAGCTCAGTCCTGACACAGAAACATGGAGACAGGCAGCGCCCGGTTGCCTACTTTTCTACCAGATTAGATCCTGTAGTGTGCTGCGCCCCTTCCTGTGTCAGGGCAGTCGCGGCAGTGCAACTCATGGTGGAAAAAGCATCAGAAATTGTGCTTGATTACCCCCTGGTGGTACAGACTCCTCAGGACATTCAAGGAATCCTCAGTCAAGTACAGCGAAAGCACATATCAATGGCCCGTCAACTTAGATTGCAGTGCTGCCTCCTTATGCCTGATTCAATTACATTCAAAAGATATACGATTCTGAATCCTGCAGCGTTGCTTCCCATTACAGATTCAGAAATGGGGGGGGGGGGGAGAGAGACAGGGTCTCTTTTAAATGATTTAAATCAAAATTATTCACATGACTGTGTACAATTAATGCAACAAGAAACGTCTGGATTTTCTCATGTACATATTCAACCTTTGTCTAATCCAGAGCTTCAGTTTTTTGTAGGTGGCAGCAGATACATGGGTGAGGATGGCCGGTTTCATACTGGATATGCAGTGGTCATGCAACACGAGGTAGTATTGGCTGAACCACTCCCTCCTCGCATGTCAGTACAGGAGGCTGAGTTGAAGGCACTAGCTGAAGCGTGTAAAATGGGAGATGGTAAAAGAGCAAATATCTTCACAGATTCCAGGTATGATTTTGGTATTGCACATGACTATGGCCCCATCTGGAGGGCCAGAGACTTCCTCACTTCAGCAGGGCAACCAATTAAAAACAAAGATGCTGTATTTGAACTAATTAACACACTGTTGCTTCCAGAGGAAGCAGCCATTGTAAAGGTAAAAGCACATACGAGGCAGGAAACTGGTGAGGGTTGGGGCAATGACAGGGCAGATCAAGCTGCCAAACAGGCAGCATTGAAGCCTTGGAACTCTGAGGTCATCCCTGTCAGTGTCCTGAAGCCATACCACATGTCTGAAGACGTGCTGGTTAAACTGTCTGCACAGGCAGGTGAAAGAGAGAGAGACTCTTGGGTGCAAAAAGGAGCAGCCCTGAATGAGCAAGATCTCTGGGAGTTCTCAGGTAAAATCTACATCCCCAGGGCTCTCTACCCTATGATGGAACAAGAGGCCCACGCGCCCACACACCTGGCCAAAGGGCCAATGGTGGACACTGTGCTGAAGAAATGGATTGCACCAGGTTTCTCCACAACTGCCAGCAGGTTTGTACAGGGTTGCATCCTGTAACGGATCTCCTGGCACCCCGACTGGGTACCTCCGTTGATGGATGCTCCTAATGCTTCCCGAGGGCTCCAAGCACTCCACTTGACACCGTAAACACGTCAGACCCCACAAACCGCCGCAGCTTGGTTGGGGTCTCGCCACCTCCTACCAATCCTGGACCTATGACAAGGCTCCAGTGGGTGAACCTCTCTTCCTTCAGAGAGCGATGCAGGAACAAGGAACAGGAACAGCTCTTACAAGAGCTAGGGGTTATAGCCAGGGGAGTATACAGTGTATAGCAATCCCCACACTCATGAGACAAGGCTCTATGTTGAAGGTAAAAGAGGAACTCTTTTAAATGACCACACAAGTTTTGCCATTTATACACATTTTCAAACAAGGTTAACACCCACCTGGACCTGGTTGGGAACTGAGGACATAACATAGCAGCCAATCCTTTACAGTTTTACAGTTTAAACACAAAAACTATACATTCAACAAACACAATGGCATTGCCTGTGACGCAATCAATAACATAATAGGCATTGCCTGTGACACAATCCAAAACACAATGGCATTGCCTGGCTGTGACACAATCAACAACACAATGGCATTGCCAGTGACACAATCAGCAACACAATGGGTATTGCCTATGATATATTTAACAAACACAATGGACTTAATCACTCACAGGCAGAAAACACAAATTTTTCCCAACCACAGAAAACACCCCAAAACACCACATATCCCCATAAAAGTCACATCCTCTGATAGCCTCGATCTGGGTGAACAACCTATCCAAAAATCACCCAGATTTGTTCAGGGATTCAGGAATTTCCTGGAAGTCCGTTTTTTGCCCCACCGTGCACATGGTCCCATGCCTCAAATAGTTCCAGTAAAAAGTCCAAGGGGCAGAAACAGTGCCTTTGAAATCCAATATGCCCAAATTGTGTCACAGGGGCCATAGTGACAGGGCAAGAGGCTGGCAACAGGCCTCTCCAACTCCCAGTGATGAAGGTGCTTTCATCACACACATATGTGCTCTGAATAACCCAGGACAGGTAGCAAAAACACTCAAGAAACACATACCCAGGCCATTTTTACATGTTTCAGAGATTGCAGATAGATTACATACAACTACCAAAATTGGGAGTATACGAATATGTGCTTGTGTATATTGATCTGTTTTCAGGATGGCCGGAAGCCTACCCAGTATCGTCTGCAAATGCTAAGAATACAACAAAGAGATTGTTCAGTGAACTTGTCTGCAGGTATGGCGTTCCAGAGGTCATAGAATCAGACAGAGAATTTCACTAGGGAGGTGATGAGGGAGATAATGGAAGCTCTGGGAGTCACTTTGGCTTTCCACATGGCCTATCACCCCCAAAGCAGCGGCCATGTTGAAAGATTGAATGGCACGATAAAACTAAAATCCAGAAGGCCATGAGAGAGACTGGAAGGCCCTGGACAGAGTACCTCTCACTGGCCCTGTACTCCATCAGAACCACCCCCGGAAAAAGTTCTGGTTTATCCCCTTTTTAGATATTATTTGGATCTGTGCCCAGACTAGGATGTATTTTCCTCAACAGTTGCAGCTCCAGACTGACAGCATGGTCAGTTACATGAAGGCCCTCAAAGGCAGGTTGGAGCACAGTCATAAACAAGTGTTTGCTTCCATTCCAGATCCAGACTCAGTGGAAGGGACACACACCCTGGTGCCTGGTGATTGAGACTGCTGCAAAAGTTGAAGGAAGGGTGAATTGGGTCCACGCTTCTCACTGCAAGAAAGTCTTGGAACCATAGGATGAGGGTCTTTCTGTTGGCAATGGCTCTGACCTTGAGCTGGTCAGCAGTGTTTCGTCCACTGAATGATTAATTGGGACAATGCTTTGATACGGCACCATCAGTTGCTGTTTGAAGGACTGAATGACATTGAAAAATTGAGAGACTGTTGGCTCTGTACTCGCAGTCCTGTGAGTTCAGCCAGTATGCTCTATTTTACCGTGCCCCTCGGTTTTTCTGAATTGACTGAACCGGCCAACTCTACTATCTTTTTCATAGGCATGAAGCAGGTTAAGTCCAAAACTGAAAACGGATGGGCTAAGCCTCCTGGCTCATGGTAAACGGATCAGGGCCACCAGTTGATTATAGCTCTACCCCCTGGAACGAGAACATGTGGTGCAATGTGTCATGTTTTCCAAGTTGGTCACCCTGTTATTGTTTGCAGATACAGTTAAAAGGTATGTTTTTTTAGTCCTAATGACAAATTCAGCTGCAATGACTCTAACCCAAACAGCCTTGTGCAGTGTGTTGGTTATAGATCCTGTAAAGGGTAAGAATCTGGCCTGCAACAACCATACCTTAGTTGAGTTAATTGCTTGAATAACCTCTAACTCCTCAGAGAGTCAGGAAAAGGGATCAAAACTGGAAGCAGGTGTCCTACTGGCCAAATTGATAACTCAGTTGTTTAATAGTACGGTGGGTACAGTCCCAGAAAGTATATTCCTAGTCTGTGGGCATAAGGCATACAAGTGGTTGCCCAGAAATGTCACTGGTTTATGTACAATTGCCCGACTTACTCCTGCAACCTTTATAATACCCCATTCCGACATAGATATAAATGCTGTACCTAAACATACTCTTTATCGAAGAGCCAAGGACAATACACTCAGACCAAATTGTAAACCTTACGTAGTAGAGATGAGCATCCCCAATAAGATTTTCAGTACCTTATTCTTGTACCCCATGGTAATACAGATGTGGGACAAGCGAGTGGTGGCAGCTGATTATTTGGATGATCAGATATGGGAGGTGTTAAAACTCATGAACGCCTCTAACATTGTCCACAATCAGATAATCATTGTCACACATCAACACACCTTGGTTTTAGACTACCTGACAGCAAAGGAGGGAGGTATGTGTCAGGTTGTATGACCTACTTGTTGCCATTATATAGATCCCCAAGGTAACCCACAGGTGAAAGCTTGAATAGAAAAGGTGAAAACCATGAGAGACAAATGGTTACAGGAAAATAGTGCTGGTGCAAACAAAGACTCATGGTGGGGAGACACCTTTTCCTTTCTCAATCCTGCCAGCTGGTTCAAAGGGTGGAGTGGCTGGTTAATAGGGCTATTTCAAACAGTAGTACAAGTAGTGCTAATTATATTAGTCATTTACAATATAATCAAGCTTATGCTTATGTATATTAATAAAGTTTGTGAGAAGAAGAAGAAACAATATCAAGATTATTGAGAGCATCTGTGGTACTCCTCCCCCCCACCCCAGAAGGGATACCAAAGGCCAGAATAGGATTAGCTTGTTCTGAAGTACTTCTGGTAGGTGACAGTCAATAGATGTCTCAAAGATGGAGGGTCCATCTTGAATATTTGTATCACTGATTTAATCTTGCTTGTAATAGTGGTATATTCTATTCTGCCATGTATTAGAAGACTGCTTGAAAAGACTGCAGACAGAAGTAACTTTTTACCAATTCCATAGTGAGACTATAAATGAGCTCGGAACCCCCTGTTCAACTGAACTTTGCAGGGCCACCAGCAGATGTATATTTCATCTATGAGGTTGAACATCTTGGTTACGTCTGGCCGGATCTTACGGGCTCACCGTGGTCTCAAATGGGGGAGATGTGAGGGATGAGACTCCATCTTTGTGTCTGCAGCGGCCATTTTACATTGTTGTGTCTGCAAGATGTTCGTATCTACAGACAGGGGAAGAAGTAACTTAGCCCCCACCTTTGCTATTCTCGAGAAATGGAAACTGCTTGGTGTTCTATATCTACTTCCTCTATTTTGATAAATGTATGTCTATTTTTTTGTATAGAATGTCTGCAGTTAACTGACCTTTATACCTTCTGCTTCATAAGCATTTCTATATGTCCAGATGTTTCATGATAAGTGTGTGGGTGTATAACTGGAACCGGCCCCAATGTGGTATAACGATTTGCTTCTATAAGTAATAAACTGAGACTTGCTTAAGATGCAACCTTGATGATTGTATTATTCAATTCTCCCGAGTACTCGTTACCTATTTGCCATACTAATTTGGAAAAGCATAAATCAGAGTAGGGGTCTTTGCCCTGACACTGCCTGTTAGGGTTGATCATGCTGAGTACAACGGTATCACGGCTGAAACAATCAGAGGTATTTTAGAGAAATGTGTACGTTTATTGAGGTGCTTGGAGCACTGAGGAGCTGGCCTAACCTCTCGGAGCACTGATTCACCTCCTCCTCTCCTCCGTTGCCACTCCCACATTGATTGACAGGACAAAAGTACTATAGGCACATGCACAATTTGGATCTCAGTGTGGGGACAGTTGTCCACATTCAGAGATCTGATGAGGATACAATCGCCACATGCGCAGATGGATCTCAGAGTGGGGCATTGTGCCAGGTCGCATTAACATAAAAAAATGCACATTTCTCTAAAATGACACTTCTGAATGCTGCAACAGAGGTGTCATGATCAACCCTGCCAGGCAGCATATCTGGTTTTGTATGGTTGATATCATATGCTGACAAATGTGCTTTTTAAAGAAAAAAAAAAAACAATCACCACCAGGACAGGAAGAGAGCAGCAAATGGACTGAAGGGAAGGTAAAAGGCAAAGCTTTATTGTAAGACTGTTCTTTATTTTATGTCTCTTAAATGTAAAGACTTTGGCAAAAATTATGACGCTTATGAAAAAATATTTAATTAAATATTTTTAGGTGAATAATATAAAGACACTTTTACCCAAATATTAGGAGGTGAATTCAAATCAATGTCCTGGTGCCCTCAAACTGAGAATCTGCAAAAAACAAGCCAACTCTTTTAAGAAGTTATCTTGCTTGATCAAATGTCAGCTTGATGTCTCAAAGACGTTAACACTTGTCCAAATAACTGACAGCATCACTCAGAGCTTCCTAAGATCTAATGCAGCCTCCTGTGTGTGAGCAGTGAAAGACAAGATCTGTAAATAAATGTGGCAGGTTTTGTCCAAAGAAAAAGGATAAAAAAGAGTGCAGCATGATTCCCGACAGATCTTAGAATTTGGTTTTGTGGATCATAATTATAACAGCGTTGGATGAAATATGGCCGCAGGACCATGGTTTCTTCTTCAGTTTTGGTTTTAGAATAAAACATACTGTACTTGGATGAATAATTCCCACTTAGGATTCCTGACTAGCATTCAACAGCGGCTCATTTGGGAGCAGAGCACTTTCTCTGCTGTCAGAGGAAAATTATACAAAGTACCCATTGCATCTTTGTTTTATCCCCATAGACCTCTCCCTAATTAGCTGATCATTAGCAGCTGGCTGCTTGATGATACGTTATTGCCAATATGTGCATAATACTGAAATCTTAACTGTTTAATCCTTATATTTGTCCCTAAAATCCAGGGTTTACATATGTATTAGCAATCATAAAAAGAAGACCGATAATAAATGGAGTAGAAACATATAATTTGTGAGCTAAGCTCTATTTATTTCCTCCAAGACTGGACTACAGGTGCCTGTACCAGGAGCTGCATGCAGATTATTACCACGATTTGCTGGGCCACACCTGTACTTGCCATACCCGATTCTGGACCGCATTATGTACAGGCAGCCTTCGACTGCATATATAAAGGTATGAATTTACACAGATGAGATGAAATAATTTAAATGTGAAATCTACTGAATCAATTCCCCACATAGTATCCCTATTCTCATATGACAAAGGGTTTCTGAGTTAATTCTTATGGATGTGCTGCTTGAAGGTGTATTTATGTGATCACCAGCTGAGCCTCTTTAGCTAGTGAGATAATTATGGAAATTCACACTGTGCCCTCTAAGAGTATATTTACATAAAGGGGAAAAAATGGCCGTTAAAAATGGCAAAAACGGTCAATTTTTTATGGATGTTTTTCCACAGGTGCCTTTCTGAAAAATGGCCATTAAAACAGCCCCACTGTATCGTTTAGTGGGACTATAATGGTTCTGATAATGGCCGTGTGACAGCCGTGTGAATGTACCCTTACTAGTAGATCCAAAACAACGCCACATAAATATTGCCTAATACCACGCAACTAATAAGCCACGCAGCAGCCGGATACACATTTACACACCTGTAAGTGTAAACTATACTGTCCAGATAAATATCACATACAGTGTCCACTTAATTCAGAGCAACCCTTGGGATTTTTAAGACTTCAAACCAGACAAAATGTCTCCTCCCTGGTGATTTACAAGCAAGAATAGGTGAATCTGTCCAGTGTGGGACAACCAGTAATTCTACTTTCGAAGGGGGATCCATGAGCTGCCGCCCTCCTCCAAAGCTCAGCAGCTTCTCGGTCCCTCTATGTCAAACTTGCTAGTTAGTCAGGGGCGTAGCTAAAGGCTCATGGGCCCAGGTGCGGGATACAGCTTAGGCCCCCCTTCCTTCAGTGCTTTATGGCAAGTGGCCGGGGTGCACCTAGCCTTTCTGTTGCCTGAAGCAAAAATTGAAACTGCACCCCCATGCTAAATTCTCAGTCTAACCTCTTCCCTCCATTCCTACTGTTAAAGACACACTTGGAAAACATTACATACAGCATTACAAAGAATACAGGGTAATACAGCACCACATAGCTCTTACAACCAGCGATTTCTCTTCTGAGACAGACAGCCATGATTATTTATTTCAGCCATCTTAGTCTCCTACTTTACCATTATCCTGCCACCCCCAATACTGTGCTCCCCAACATTATTACAGAACCAGTTAGTACCACCTTCAATAATTATTGGCACACAGTGCCCTAAAAAATAACTGCTCTTAGAAATGGTGTCCCTAACACTAATAGTGTAAACATAATGTCCCTTAAAAATAATTGTGCTACGCTGATACTGTGCTGAGGTCACCACCACAGTAATGGTGGTTCCAAAAGTCCCACCAATGGAAATAATTATCTGCCAGAGTGCACATAATGTTTTCTGGGCACACTTTAGGCCCCTTAGTGCCAATTGGCCATCGTTTAAATGCCACGGGCTACCTGAGCATTGTTTCAGACCATGTCCATCCCTTCATGACCACCATGTACCCATCCTCTGATGGCTACTTCCAGCAGGATAATGCACCATGTCACAAAGCTCGAATCATTTCAAATTGGTTTCTTGAACATGACAATGAGTTCACTGTACTAAAATGGCCCCCACAGTCACCAGACCCAATAGAGCATCTTTGGGATGTGGTGGAACAGGAGCTTCGTGCCCTGGATGTGCATCCCTCAAATCTCCATCAACTGCAAGATGCTATCCTATCAATATGGGCCAACATTTCTAAAGAATGCTATCAGCACCTTGTTGAATCAATGCCACATAGAATTAAGGCAGTTCTGAAGGCAAAAGGGGGTCCAACACCGTATTAGTATGGTGTTCCTAATAATTCTTTAGGTGAGTGTATATAATACATTAATTAAATAGAATCTTTAAGGTGTCTTGGACGGTTGTCTAAACCATCAAAAAATTTTTTTAGATATATGTCTCACTGTAGGTTCAGAAACAGAAAAAAAGTCCTGCTTACACTGAGTGACATCCCCCACCATTGCCATTGTAAAGCTTACTGGTCCCTGCTACTCTCCACTCCTAGTGCCAACTTGGCACAAGGGGGTCTACTGTGCTGCCTTATCTGAGAGCAGAATAGGCATCCTGGCATTCTACAGTAGTAATATCTGCCTGCAAGGTAGAACTCTGTGAAGGCATGTCCACACATCAAAAATCCGCAGTCGACTCCACAGCAGAATCCGCTGTCAAAATGGCAACAGCTGTTTCCCATTGACTGTTTCCACCACTGATCTCCAATCCGCTTCTGAAATTACCTGTTACTTCTTTGAAGCATATTCTAGTTGTGTTGTCTTTTGAAGTCAATGGGGAAGGGCTAAAAAAAAAACTTCCCTCAAAAACTCTCTGCTCACAAAGACAAATCAGCCTACTGATCTGCCACAGTTTTTTATGCCACAGATTTTCACAGTGTGAACATACCCTTAGAACGGAGTCCCATTAAATAATATCCTATATACAGTTGAAGCACATAGTATAGTAATGTACAGTGATCCCTCAAGTTACAATATTAGCTGGTTCCAGGATGACCATTTGTCAGGAATATGGATTATTATTTACTGTCAGCCATGTTCCCACACCAACCATCTGCTGAAAGGTAGCAGAGGTAGTGAGCTCAACAGGGGGGCTCTGTTTCAAAGCCAGCCAGATGGCAGAGAGCCTCTAGCAGTCCACCTGTGTTTACATTTCTCAACTCCTTTCAGCCAGTCAGGAACCTGGTTAATTGAACAGGAAAAACTCCCCTGCAGGGGGGGTCTAGGCCATTCCCCAATTTAATGAATATTATCAGACATCATGGAACTGCCGGTTCATAAGGAATTATGAATCGCCCATCCATCACAGACCTAAACCTGATGCATATTTGTGTCCCTGTGGTCACAATAAACAGGCCGTGATCATAGTTTGGTGGTTAGATGCCAGGGAGGGGAGATATACATATCTCCTCACAGAAACCAAATAATGGTACCATGCTTGGACTCTACTGGTAGCCAGAACCCAGATGGATCCATTGGTCCCAGAACCACCTCCCTGTGACATTCTGGTCTGGAGCCATTAGCCCTAATCGGTTTTGTGGCTTATGTGCTGCTAGCCCAGCAGAAGGGGAGTGGACCCCTCCCAGAGGCCGGGATGGGAGGGGCTGGCTACAGGTTAAAAGGCTTGTGCCAGCAAGTGGGCGTGTCTTTCTCTGAAGGGAGGTCACATCGTGCCATGTGTTTAGAGGGACCTGCAACCAGCTGACATCACTGCTTCCCATGTGACCACAGCTAAGAACTCATCACAACCCAAAGGACTCCTATACCTGGTAAACTGACTTTTGTTTTGCTTAACCCTGTTTGTACCAAGCCATCTGTATTTGTAACCTCAGACAACTGTATCTATTCTTTGTGTGTATATTGTGTTACGTCTAGTGCGTCCTTAAGGCAATTAAATATATAATTTAATCTTGTGCTGTCCTTGTATCTCGATCATGAATCCCCACGCCCGCTTTTCGGCCTAGTTAGACGCTACCGCGGGTTGGTTTCTTACCCTATATTATCCTGTTAGCGGACCGGGCTTATATCAAACAAGAAACTGGTGGCAGTATCCCCGGGATGAGAACGCGCTGTTTTACTGGAGCAGTGAAAAGGCTCTCTCAGCTTGAGGCCTCTCTGTGCCCATGTGGATAGGAGGTGTCTGTGTAAACTGTATCAAGCTGACCTTACCTGCTCCTCAGGGACGGCATAACGTCACGCCTTGGTAACCAGTGACCATACCGTATCTTGCTGGCTCTACGTAGTTGACATCTGACGTCAGTTGGGATACGGTATTCATCACACCATTGTATGTTGAAACCATGGTAAGTTGAGTAATCGGTTCCAAAGCCCCAAAATGTCATCCAATATTAGAGAAAATTAATATTTAGGGAAAATAATCAGATAACTAAGAGAGAGGAAAAAAGTCCTTACATATAACAGTCAGGAATAACTGATAACTAGCAACTAATACTGATATTTTACCAGAGAAGTGGCCTTGATTGGTTGGATCTGAGTCTAAAACATTGATGGGTCAGAAAAGACCATTGTATGTTGAAAATATTGTATCCTGAGGCCATTGTGATCTTGAGGGACCATTGTATAGTGTTCAATAATTGACCAATCTATTTTGTAATAAAAAAATGTTGATTAAAACATCCAAGCCAATACCTTTTAAAGCGAATCTGTCACCGCAATTGTGGACTATTATCTGCAGTAACACATGACTAGTAATGCAGATAAGGAGTCCAGATCACTATTTTATTATTTTCCAGCTGCCTACGATTCCTTCACCATCCGGGTTTAAAGCAGCTCTGAAATACACAGTCAGGACTGCTGTGCATGCGCACAGGAGTCCTCTTCATTATGTTAGCACAGCTCTCATGTATTATCTCAGATAATAGTCCAAGATTGTGGTGACAGTTTCCCTTTAATAAGTTGATCCCAACTTCTAGGCCAAAGTATCAGCACCTTGGTGTGGAATAATTCATATTTTATCAGCAATTTTATGTATTTAGCTTTTATGTCATCCTGTTTTGTCTTACATAATACTGCAATAGCATCAGACCTCTCGCTCTGCCTGTCTGTGTACTCTCATAGCTAGCCCTGAAAGAAATCCTGAGCTGCTATTCACTAAATAGATTATACAGTACTAGATCGAAGAACTGATTTTGCTCTCTATATATAAAGCTATTACTTTGCTTATGATGCTTGGAGAGAACAATAGGAGAAATCAATACTTCATTTATCAGTGCTTGTCCTCTCTTCACAATAGGCCAAATAAACCCCATCAACATGCTGCTAACATCCATTGTGAAAAAACACGAATAAACACTTACATCATTGAAAGCTGAAAACACAGTGATTTATTTTAGTAAAAGAAACATTGCCTTCTTAATCTTCCTCATAAATTCCCTTCAGAAGGTGATCTTTCATAGACACAATTTTCTTTTCTCCTTGACTACTTTAAATATTAAGGATATGCACTTGGAATGGTTTTTTTTTCCACTAAGCTGTTTAAGTGCTTTGTTGTATTACTGGATTAGATTACAGATGATCCTTCTATAATTCCAAAATTAAATGAAGGCACCCATTAAAAAATACAATAATATTGAAGATGACTCGCATTTGCTAATTAGCAAAATAATTGAAATAAATAAATAAATGCCTTGGCTTGGTAATGTAGCTGAAACATTTCCATTTGTTCTACCATCGCCCAAATGTATCCCTGTTACATTGTGCCAGTTGGAAAATGAATTTGACTACGAAGTCTAGCTGGATTGATAAAAGTATTGGTGTCCTTGTAAAATCATCTCATTCATCCACTCATCTATTCCAATCACCATACTTAGTATGCCCCACAGCTAGAAAGTTGCCTGGTTCTGGAGTCTAATCCTGGTAAATAGATTACAACATCTGTTTTCTCTAATTTGAATTTCTATCAACATAATTAATAAGTGCACTGAGCATGTATCTTCATTTTCGTGCAAATATTAAGCAGATGTTATGACAGTACAACATGTTCTGTCTTTTTTCTTGGTGTCAAAACAATCTGTTGAGCCTTTTGTTCTCTTGGCAGTTGGTTACCAGTTCTAATTATGCACTGGGCAGAAGACTGCAATAAAATGAACTGGATGGGAAACACTGGTATCCTGCAAAGAAGTTACATGTTAGAGCCTTCTGTGGGTTAAAAGTGAATAATCATTATGTTACCACATTACATTTTATTTATATTGAAAAAACAAAAACAAAGCCATGAAGTAAAGGATTTGTCCCATCAAGAAATTCCCTACATAACACTTTAAAGACATCATCATTACTTTCTATCCCCAATGGAGCTCATAATCTAAGTTCCCTATCAGTATGTCTTTGGAGTACAGGAGGAAACCCACAAAACACATGGGGAGCCTACAAACCTTAGGCAGATGTCGTCCTTGGTCAGATTCAAACCTAGGACTCCAGCTCTGCAGGGCACCAGTGCTAACCCCTTCCCCTCTTTTTTTTTTATATATATTTTTTTTAAAGGTATGCTCGCTACAGAGAACTATATCATTATCTAGAACTGTTCAACCTGTTTGCCTTATACCAGCTTATTACCTGCCTATAGTTGTTAGTGGGTTTGTCCTTGAAACGTTATTGAATATAAGGATAGCATTACTAAAGTCCATTGGTACCTTACCTGTAGGGAGTCCTTAAATAATGTTTTTGCAAACACAGAATTAAAATGGTTTTCTCAGATTGTATTTAATGGGGAGCTATCCTCTGGATAGGTCATCAGTATCTGATCGGTGGGGGTCTAACAACCAGGACCCTCGCTGATCAGCTGTTTGAGAAGGCACCGACACTCCTGTGAGCGCCGCGTTCTTTTCTCTGCTTTTCCTCATGACATGTTCATCGATTACAAGGCCTAGGAGCAGCTCAGCCCCATTCAAGTAAAAGGGGCTGAGCTGCAATGCTAAGCACAGCCGCTATGCTTTAAAAGCTGCAAGAAGGCAGCATCTGTGATCTGTCTCTGGAAGTTATCAAGAAATTTTCTTCCCTTGGCTATATGTTTAACCCCTTAAGGACCAGGCTCATTTTCACCTTAAGGACCAGGACATTTTTTGCAAATCTGACCAGTGTCACTTTAAGTGCTCATAACTTTAAAACGCTTTGACTTACCCAGGCCGTTCTGAGATTGTTTTTTCGTCACATATTGTACTTCATGACACTGCTAAAATTGGGTCAAAAAAGTTATTTTTTTTTGCATAAAAAAAATACAATTTTTACCAAAAATGTTGAAAAATTAGCAAATTTCAAAGTTTCAGTTTCTCTACTTCTGTAATACATAGTAATACCCCCAAAAATTGTGATGACTTTACATTCCCCTTATGTCTACTTCATGTTTGTAGCATTTTGGGAATGATATTTTATTTTTTTGGGGATGTTACAAGGCTTAGAAGTTTAGAAGCAAATTTTGAAATTTTTGAGAAATCTTCAAAATCCCACTTTTTATGGACCAGTTCAGGTTTGAAGTCATATTGTGAGGCTTAGATAATAGAAACCTCCCAAAAATGACCCCATTCTAGAAACTACACCCCTCAAGGTATTCAAAACTGTTTTTTCAAACTTTATTAACCCTTTAGGTCTTCCACAAGAGTTAATGGCAGATGGAGAAACAATTTAGAAATTTCTATTTTTGGGAAATTTTTCCAATATAATCAATTTTTTCCAGGAGTAAAACAAGGGTTAACTGCCAAACTACACTCAAAATGGGTTGCCCTGATTCTGTAGTTTGCAGAAACACCCCATATGTGGTCGTAAACTACTGTTTGGCCGAACGGGAGGACATAGAAGGAGGGGAACACCATATGGGTTTTGGAAGGCAGATTTTGCAGGACTGGTTTTGTTTATACCATATCCCATTTGAAGCCCCCTGTTGCACCCCTAGAATAGAAATTTCAAAAAAGTGACTCCATCTAAGAAAGTGCACCCCTCAAGGTATTCAAAACTGGGTTTACAAACTTTGTTAACCCTTTAGGTGTTCCACAAGAGTTAATGGCAGATGGAGAAACAATTTAGAAATTTCTATTTTTTGGAAAATTTTCCATTTTAACCCTTACTTTATTACTGGAAAAAATGGGTTAACAGCCAAACAAAACTCAAAATGGGTTGCCCTGATTCTGTAGTTTGCAGAAACACCCCATATGTGGTCGTAAACTACTATTTGGCTAAACGGCAGGACATAGAAGAAGGGGAACACCATATGGTGTTTGGAAGGCAGATTTTGCGGGACTGGTTTATTTACACCATGTACCCTTTCAAGCCCCCTGATGCACCCCTAGAGTAGAAACTCCATAAAAGTGACCCCATCTAGGAAACTACGGGATAAGGTGGTTGTTGTTCTGGGACTATTTTTGGGGTAAATTTGATTTTTGGTTGCTCTATATTACTCTTTTTTGAGGCAATGTAACAAAAAAAATTTAATTCTAAAATTGTTTCTACATTCGCTATTTAGTTTTGTGGAACACCTAAAGGGTTAACATAGTTTGTAAAGTAACTTTTGAATACCTTGAGGGGTGTAGTTTCTTAGATGGGGTCACTTTTTTGGAGTTTCTAGTCTAGGCTACATCAGGGGGGGCTTCTAATGGGACATGGTGTCAAAAAAAAAACTGTCCATCAAAATCTGCCTTCCAGAAACCAGAGAGACTCATCAACCGCGACCTCGCTTCCAGGTACGTAGGCCTGCTGAAATGTGGCCCCAAAGTGATCGATGACCGGCCGTATCTTATACAGCCGGTCATAGGCAGGATCACCTCGGGGTGGACATGCTGCATTATCGGAATAATGCAGACATTTCCGGATGGCCTCACACCGGTGACGTGTCATGACCATACTGTACAGTGGGGTCTGGTACAGGACGTCCCCACTCCAGTATTGCCTGACACTGGGTTTTTGGACTAGACCCATATGCAGCACGAGGCCCCAAAATGTCCTCATTTTGGCTGCACTGACCGGCGTCCAGCCACCGGGTCTAGCCAAAACTGAGCCTGGGTTTTGAGCGACGAACTGTTGGGCATACAGATTCGTCTGCTCCACCATCAAATTCACCAGTGGGTTACTGAAAAAAAAACTAAAATAGTCTATTTCAGTAAACCCCACTGTGGGAATCTGGATTCCAGGATTGCCAGCGAAATCCGGAATCTCAGGCTCAAAGTCCACTGGGGGACACCAACTAAGTTCATCGGCAGGGGGCTCCGGTGGACTTATTTGGTGGGCTGGGAAACCAGTACGAACCCCAGGGCGGCTCGTACTAGGGTGGGCAACAGGATCCCTAGCATGTGGGGGGTGGGGGCTGGTGGCAAGTGGCAGGGGGGGTCTGGGTTAGGGTTAGATGGATAGATGGAAGTTTGGAATAAAAGTTTTTTTTTTTTTCCTAACTTACTTTTCCCTTCTTTCCCTGCCTAACGGTGCCTCTCCCTCACTGACCCTAACCTACCTGGGTGGCGATGGGTGCAGGAGGGTGATGGATGCCGATTAGGGGGACACAGGAGCTGGTGCTGGACGATGCTGCATGGTCAGGGTGCTGGACAGGAAGAGGAGGGGAGAGAGGAGCACAGGAAGTTTGAATCTCGCGCCTCTCCTCCCTGCACCAATCAGCACCCTGGACAGCAGTGTTCAGCACCAGGGCCAGCACCGCCTCTCCAAATCCTCAGACTGCGATTGGTGGTGTATAATTACGCCACCGATCGCAGTCTTTTTCCGGTTCATCGGGTCACAGGACACCCGAATGGACCGGAAACGCAGAAAACCGCAGGTCTGAATTGACCTGCGGTTTTCTGCGATCGCTGATACGGGGGGGGGTCAAATGACCCCCCCCTGCATTGTTACGGGATGCCGGCTGAATGATTTCAGCCGGCGTCCCATTCCGATTAACCTCCGCGGCGCCGGAATTCCGATTTTAAGTCAGGACGTACCGGTACGTCCTCGGTCCTTAAGGACTTGGGAAATAGGGCGTACTGGTACGTCCTATGTCCTTAAGGGGTTAAGTTATCTACTCCAGTCTACTTCAGGATAGTTAAAATGCCTTAATATATTATAGCACTTTTCTTTTGTGTAGCCTTCAGTGCGGCCTCAGACATCTCACTACCACCTCTTTTATTTACCTCTACTATCACTTTTCAAAAATGTTATATTACAACAACAAATCTTGATCCTCCATTTTACATGCCAGACTTTAAAAAGGACCTGTGACCACGAAATGCTTTTACATGCCAGACTTTAAAAAGGACCTGTGACCACGAAATGCAGTGCAATCTACAGGCAGCATATTATAGAGCAGGAGGAGCCAAACAGATATTTAGTTTTATGGGAAAGAGTCAGTAAAACTTGTAATTTATACAATTAAATCTTATTTTTTTCTGATTCATTTGTTCAAGGATGTTATCAGTGACTGACAGCTACTGTATCTCTGTATACTCACTTACACAGAGAATGCCATCAATCGCTGTTAACACCTCCCTTATGTACAACTATCAACAGCGGTGCACCTAGCCTTTCTGCTGCCTGAGGCGAAAACTAAAACGGCGCCCCAACCCCCAATGTAAATTTCTTAACCTAACCCTTTTCTCCAGCGCTACTGTTAAAGACATACTTGGAAAACATAATATACAGCGCTACAAAACATACAGGGTAATACAGCGCCACATACTGTGGCCACTGTGCTACTATACTGCATAAACAGATAATCTCCCTTCTGCTGCCTCACCTCGCCTCATTGGTGGTGCCCCCTGACTATCAGGGACTGACAGCTATTTATGTATACACACTTATACAGAGATTGCTAACACTAATAACAGCTTCCTGTGTACAGCTATCAGTTACTGACAGCTATCTCTGTATACACACTTACACAGAGAATGCCATAAATCACTGATAACACTTCCCCATGTGTACAACTTCCAGTCACTGACAGCTATTTCTGTATACCCACTTACATGGAGAATGCTATCAGTTACTGATAACACCTCCCTATATGCAGCTATCAGCTACTGACAGCTTTCTATATATACACACTTACACAGAGAATGCTATCAATCACTGATAACACCTCCCCTGTGTACAACTATCTGTGACTGACAGCTATCTATGTATAAACACTTACACAGAGAATGCTATCAATCACTGATAACACCTCCCTGTGTACAATTATCAGTAACTTACAGCATTCTATGTATACACACTTACACATAGAATGCTATCAATCACTGATAACTCCCTGTTTACAACTATCAGTGACTGACAGCTATCTATATGTACACACTTACACAGAGAATGCTATCAATTACTGATAACACCTCCCTGTGTACAACTGAAAGCAGAAATAGCAGAGATTTAAAGAGCATCTGTCAGCAGATTTGTACCTACAGTATGAAACTGGCTGACCAGTTACATGTGCGCTTGGCAGCTGAAGACATCTGTTTTGGTCCCATGTTCATATGTGCCCTGTGGGGTTTCTCTTTGGGAGATAGGGTAAGCGGACGCAGTAGAGAGGCAAAAGACAAGTTCTTAATGCAGAACTTCAGTGTTTATTCACACTGGATGAAAATGCATAAAATAATGCGTTACCTTGCAGTCTTGGTGTTTACTTCACACACAATGGAAAGTACATCTTGGTGTTACTTCACACAAAATGGATAGTTCATATAACACAAGTCACCTTGATGTCAGTTCTGCCTCCAGCAGTCCACAGCAGGCTTTAGGGGCCTGTTTCCCCGGCCCTTGGGTCTCAGCCCTCCAACCTGGCACCAAGCCTCAGATCCCAACACAGAGATCCTGCTGCTGAGCCCAGCTGCCTATTTAACCGCCTAACGCAGGATCGTGGTCCGGAGGCGGCTGTCTCAGGCACAGTCACGCATTGGCGCATCATCTCACGAGACTTCCTGTGAACGCGCGCACACAGGCGCGCGCGTTCACAGGAACTGCAGGTAAGCAAGTGGATCTACAGCCTGCCAGCGGCGATCGTTCGCTGGCAGGCTGTAGATGCGATTTTTTTAACCCCTAACAGGTATATTAGACGCTGTTTTGATAACAGCGTCTAATATACATGCTACCTGGTCCTCTGGTGGTCCCTTTTGCTTGGATCGACCACCAGAGGACACAGGCAGCTCTGTAATAAGTAGAGCCAAGCACCACACTACACTACACCCCCCGTCACTTATTAACTCCTTATTAACCCCTGATCACCCCATATAGACTCCCTGATCACCCCCCTGTCATTGATCATCCCCCTGTAAGGCTCCATTCAGACATCCGCATGTGTTTTACGGATCCACGGATCGGATCCGCAAAACACATACGGACGTCTGAATGGAGCCTTACAGGAGGGTGATCAATGACAGGGGGGTGATCACCCCATATAGACTCCCTGATCACCCCCCTGTCATTGATCACCCCCCTGTAAGGCACCATTCAGACGTCCGTATGTGTTTTACGGATCCATGGATCGGATCCGCAAAACACATACGGACGTCTGAATGGAGCCTTACAGGGGGGTGATCGGACACTTGAAGCGGGGCAGGCCAGAAGTTCTATCGCAAACTGGGATAGCTCAGGCCACAGGTCATGCCTGCACACCCAGTAGTCAAGGGGTTCATCGCTCCTCAGAGTGTCGATATCTGCAGTTAAGGCGAGGTAGTCTGCCACCTGTCGGTCGAGTCGTTCTCTAAGGCTGTATGACTCCCTGATTACCCCCCTGTCATTGATCACCCCCTGTAAGGCTCCATTCAGACGTCCGTATGTGTTTTGCGGATCCTGATCCATGGATCCGTGGATCCGCAAAACACATACGGACCTCTGAATGGAGCCTTACAGGGGGGTGATAAATGACAGGGGGTGATCAGGGAGTCTATATGGGGTGATCACCCCCCTGTCATTGATCACCCCCTGTAAGGCTCCATTCAGACATCCGTATGTGTTTTGCGGATCCATGTATCAGCAAAACACGGACACCGCAGATCCGCAAAACACATACGGATGTCTGAATGGAGCCTTACAGGGGGGTGATCAATGACAGGGTGGTGATCACCCCATATAGACTCCCTGATCACCCCCCTGTCATTGATCACCCCCCTGTAAGGCTCCATGAACACATTTTTTTGGCACAAGTTAGCGGAAATTGTTTTTTTTTTTGTTTATTTTGTGTTTTTCTTACAAAGTCTCATATTCCACTAACTTGTGTCAAAAAATAAAATCTCACATGAACTCACCATACCCCTCACGGAATCCAAATGCGTAACATTTTTCAGACATTTATATTCCAGACTTCTTCTCACGGATTTAGGGCCCCTAAAATGCCAGGGCAGTATAAATAGCCCACATGTGACCCTATTTCGGAAAGAAGACACCCCAAGGTATTCGCTGAGGGGCATAATGAGTCCATGAAAGATTTAACTTTTTGTCCCAAGTTAGCGGAAAGGGAGACTTTGTGAGAAAAAACAAAAAAAATCAATTTCCGCTAACTTTTGCCCCCCAAACAAATCTTCTATGAACTCGCCATGCCTCTCATTGAATACCTTGGGGTGTCTTCTTTCCAAAATGGGGTCACATGTGGGGTATTTATACTGCCCTGGCATTTTAGGGGCCCTAAAGCGTGAGAAGAAGTCTGGAATCCAAATGTCTAAAAATGCACTCCTAAAAGAAATTTGGGCCCCTTTGCGCATCTAGGCTGCAAAAAAGTGTCACACATGTGGTATTGCCGTACTCAGGAGAAGTAGGGCAATGTGTTTTGGGGTGTCTTTTGACATATACCCATGCTGGGTGAGATAAATATCTTGGTCAAATGCCAACTTTGTATAAAAAAAAATGGGAAAAGTTGTCTTTTGCCTAGATATTTCTCTCACCCAGCATGGGTATATGTAAAAAGACACCCCAAAACACATTGCCCAACTTCTCCTGAGTACGGCGATACCACATGTGTGGCACTTTTTTGCAGCCTAGGTGGGCAAAAGGGCCCACATTCCAAAGAGCACCTTTAGGATTTCACAGGGCATTTTTTACACATTTTGATTTCAAACTATGTCTCACACATTAGGGCCCCTAAAATGCCAGGGCAGTATAACTACCCCACAAGTGACCTCATTTTGGAAAGAAGACACCCCAAAGTATTTCATGATGGGCATAGTGAGTTCATGGAAGTTTTTATTTTTTGTCACAAGTTAGTGGAATATGAGACTTTGTAAAGAAAAAAAAAATCATTATTTTCCGCTAACTTGTGACAAAAAATAAAAACTTCCATGAACTCACTATGCCCATCATCTAATACCTTAGGGTGTCTACTTTCCTAAATGGGGTCATTTGTGGGGTTTTTCTACTGTCTGTGCATTGTAGAACCTCAGGAAACATGACAGGTGCTCGAAGTCAGAGCTGCTTTAAAAAGCGGAAATTCACATTTTTGTACTATAGTTTGTAAACGCTATAACTTTTACCCAAGCCATTTTTTTTACCCAAACTTTTTTTTAAATCAAAGACATGTAGAACAATAAATTTAGAGAAAAAATGATATATAGATGTCGTTAAAAAAAAAAAAAAATTACAACTGAAAGTGAAAAATGTCATTTTTTTGCAAACATTTTGGTAAATTTTGATTAATTACAAAAAATTTAAAAATGTCATCAGCAATGAAAAACCACTAAATGAAAGCTCTATTAGTGAGAAGAAAAGAAGGTAAAATTCATTTGGGTGGTAAGTTGCATGACCGAGCAATAAACGGTGAAATTAGTATAGTGCAGAATTGTAAAAAGTGGTCTGGTCATTAAGGGTGTTTAAGCTAGGGGGGCTGAGATGGTTAAGGACAGCCAGGTGCTGCCAAAAACCCAGGACCGGCAATTAAAATCCAGTCCGGTATGTGACCCTGACTGGCAGCAAATCAGCCCAGTAGCACACGCTGAGAGGAAAATACCTGTTTTCCCAGACCATTCCCCTCACTGTGTCACAGCCTGCACTGCTGAGAAAATGTATGTTTAATATATGCAAATTAACTCTACTCTCCCTGCAACTGCCATGTCATCTGTACGTTGATTGACAGGGCCAGGAGGGATGACATTTTGTATAGGTGCAAGTGCAGTGGCTGGCATATGATGCTGTAAGTAATCGGTATAAACATTTCTCTTTACTAAAGTGCAGAATGGGAGCTGTAGTACATCCAACGGTATTAAAGCAGAGTTCCAAGGCAAGTCACAATCTTTTCTCAATCCCAGCAACAATGATGATAATAGGAATAGTAGTCCCTAATCTCCTTCTAAACAGTTCTCAACCTTACCAAAATGATCATAAGTGGTCGGGCGGTAGGTGCCAGAGACTACAAACCATCCACATGCAAAAAGTCTACACAGTCAGCTCTGCAATTTTCCAAACTGAGGGATGCAGGTTGTCAAACCTTCAGCCAAGCTATTTTATAAGTGTGAAAGAGACCATTAACTGTTAACGCTTCCACAAGCAACAAAGGGGGTAATTTATGAAGATCAGCGTTTTAGACTCCGTCTTAATAAAGCCCCTGCGCTGGGGGTGCATCGCCGAAGTTATGTAGAGGCACTGGCCTCTACATAATTTCGGCACATCCAGCGCCGCTTCTAAATGTAAGCCTAAACCAGGCATAGAAAATGATAAATGAGACAGGCTTTCCGGCCCATCTCCTTCCCTGCTCACTTTTTTAGACCCAGCGTGAGTGGGAAAAAGTAAGTGTTGCGCCGCAATCTGCACCTGAAATATGCCTAATATAAGCTTATTTCAGGTTAATAAATGACCCCCAAAGTCTCTGTATTGGCCATAAACAATAAATACCTTATTAGCCTGCACAGCCTTGTGGTCCTGAACAGGCGATGAATGTCCTCTTCAGCTTTCCCTAAGGGATTGTTCTCTCAACATGAATTATGTTTTTCCTGGAGCTAAGCTGGCATCTGCCCTAAACAGCAGGCAGAGCTAAAACTGTGCAGAAGCTGATGCAATACTCACTAGAATGCTCCTTTCTCAGAGGGGGAAAGCTAGTTCCTTCTGCTGAGTCAGGGCACAATTAACTAAACAGTGCCACCTACAGACAGCTTTTTGGAATACATTCAAAGTATGAACAGACTAAATAACATTAAATCAAGAACAATTTGTTTTTACCCTTTTCTGGGGTACTGGACATATGGCTCCTTTATTGCTTTTCTGTGATTTAATTAAAGTGCATTGTGTTTTAGTTTATAACAGTGGAACTCCTTTTCAGCTGGTAAGCTCCACCTACAGCTCCTCCGACCTCACAGACCCTTATTTGATTAACCCATTTAGTCCTCTAAATTCCATATCACCTTCACCCCTCTTATCTACACTGAGCAAAAATATAAACGCAGCACTTTCGGTTTTGCTCTAATTTTGCATGAGCTGAACTCAAAGATCTGAAACATTTTCTACATACACAAAAGAACCATTACTCTTAAATGTTGTTCACAAATCTGTCTAAATCTGTGTTAGTGAGCACTTCTCCTTTGCCGAGATAATCCATCCCACCTCAAAGGTGTGGCATATCAAGGTACTGATTAGACAGCATGAATATTGCACAGGTGTGCCTTAGACTGCCGATAATAAAAGGCCACTCTGAAATGTGCAGTTTGATCACACAGCACAATGCCACAGATGTCACAACATTTTATGGAGCGTGCAATTGGAATGCTGACTGCAGGATTGTCTACTAGAGCTGTTGCCTGTGCAATGCATGTTCATTTCTCTACCATAAGCCATTTCCAAAGGTGTTTCAGAGAATTTGGCAGTACATCCAATCCGCCTCCATACTTCAGACCACGTGTAACCACACCAGCCCAGGACCTCCACATCCAGCATGTTCACCTCCATGAACATCTGAGACCAGCCACCCGGACAGCTGCAGCAACAATCGGTTTGCATAACCAAGGAATTTCTGCACAAACTGTCAGAAACCGTCTCAGGGAAGCTCACCTGCATGCCCGTCGTCCTCATCGGGGGCTGGACCTGACTGCGGTTCGTCGTCGTAACAGACTTGACTGGGCAAATGCTCACATTAGATGGCTTCTGGCACGTTGGAGAGGCATTCTGTTCATGGATGAGTCCCGGTTTTCACTGTTCAGGGCAGATGGCAGCGTGTGTGGTGTCGTGTGGGTCAGCGGTTTGCTGACGTCAACGTTGTGGATCGATAGGCCCATGGTGGCGGTGGGGTTATGGTATGGGCAGGCGTATGTTATGGACAATGAGCACAGGTGCATTTTATTGATGGCATTTTGAATGCACAGAGATACTGTGACAAGATCCTGAGGCCCATTGTTGTGCCATTTATCCACAACCATCACCTCATGTTGCAGCATGATAATGCACGGCCCCATATTGCAAGGATCTGTACACAATTCCTGGAAGCTGAAAACATCCCAGTTCTTGCATGGCCAGCATACTCACCGGACATGTCACCCATTGAGCATGTTTGGGATGCTCTGGATCGGCGTATACGACAGCGTGTTCCAGTTCCTGACAATATTCTGCAGCTTCGCACAGCCATTGAAGAGGAGTGGACCAACATTCCACAGGCCACAATAAACAACCTGATCAACTCTATGCGACAGAGATGTGTTGCACTGCATGAGGCAAATGGTGGCCACACCAGATACTGACTGGTTTTCTGACCCTTCCCCCCAGTAAGGCAAAACTGTGCACATTTCAGAGTGGACTTTTATTGTGGACAGTCTAAGGCACGCCTGTGCAATATTCATGCTGTCTAATCAGCACCTTGATATGCCACATCTGTGAGGTGGAATGAATTATCTCAGCAAAGGAGAAGTGCTCACTAACACAGATTTAGACAGATTTGTGAACAACATATGAGAGTAATGGTTCTTTTGTGTATGTAGAAAATGTTTCAGATCTTTGAGTTCAGCTCATGCAAAATGGGAGCAAAACAGAAAGTGTTGCTTTTATATTTTTGCTCAGTGTAGTTTAAATACTCCTTCAAACATCTGATGCCCCTGTTTACTAGCACAGTGTGCCTGCTTTCCCCTTTACAATAATTTGCAATAAATCATCAGTATAAATACTTCCACCTAAATACCAGTGTATTATATATGCAAAATCATCCATGTGTTCTATAAATACAAAACCCTCTCTACACTAAGCCTGCAGCCACTCAACCTTCCCTAGACCCCTCTCCACTTCCCTTAACTATATTAATCCATCTTTTTGCCTGTGCATCCTGGACTATTCTCCACCCACCATATCAGACACATTTATAGGCTGTTTCATGATCACCAGACCCTTCCCAAGGTTATTGCTTGTGCTCAGGTCTTATTTTCTCTGGATCTCAAATGGGAGCTTCCAGATCAGATGCTCTTTGATCAGTTCTGACACAGCAGTAGAAACTCTGGAACTTGCACGCAACAGACAGCAGCTCCTGTTTTAAAGCGTCACTAAGCTTTCATAAAACTTTCGATATGTCATAGAGACATATATGCAAGTTTTTTTTCCGGTGGGGGTCTGAGTGCTGAGATCCCCATCGATCACGAGAAAAAGTAGAGTGAAGTGCTCACATAGTGTTCTATCACCTCGCTGCAGGAGATGGGCTCAATAAAAAGTCTATGGGCCCATCTTGTTTCTGTCTCCTGCAGCAAGAAGAGAGAGAGCACTATTTCATCTAGCGATTGGTGGGGATCTCAGCACTCAGGCCCCCAACGGTCAAAACCGTACGTTAGGTCGCCATGACATATAAAAAGTTTTTTTTAAGCGCAGTGACACTTTAACTCTACTTATAACTCCAGCCACTTAGACCAGCAAGTCACAAATGAGCAAGCTCAAAATGACTGCAATCACATCATGCCGGATTATTATTAGAAAACTAGTTCCACTTACTGCTCCATTTTATTAAACTCCTCCAAGGTAAATTCAAGCCATACAAGGAAAAAAAAGGACATGGACATTTGCTACACAAATGAGGACAAAACGAAGAATGGGAATACTTTGTAAGTTATGAATATTATAACACAGACTTGAAAGGTAATTCTTCACATACTGCAGTTTTGTTTTCAAGGGATTTATATCTGAGTTCATTTTTATATATGGAATAATTACATAAGCTGAATAAAAGGCTTAAACCCCTAGACAGAGGTATTAACAATGTTTTAACACTGATCCGATTGACCTGAAGTAGATTTGTTCATATAACTTGGGAATAATAAATACGGCACTTCAATTACATTTAAAAGCTGAGTGTTAAAGACAGTAAAGATGCTTTATTATGCGGCTGAACTGTGGAGTATATGAGCGCAGTAGCAAGTGAGAGCAAATACACATTGCTCAGGTATGTGAATTATCAGTTACATTATTGTCCCTGTTCCCTGCCTTGGGCCTATTAAATCTAGGGCGTTTGGCCAGCATAAATCCACTTTTGAAAGAGAAAAAAAAGATGCATTCTTCCTCCTTCCGCAAGTGAGTTAAACTTTAGCATACTTTTAGTAAGGTCAAAAGATTTCCATTTTCTCAGCTCACATTATCTGAATAATACATAACAAGTTCGCCCAATCTAGCACAAAGACATTGTAAGTACGTTTTCCACAGTACAGTTAAGCTTTGAAAATTAAACATAATTATTGTCATACATTTCCAGTGCGGTTCTTGCAGTATAGGTTAACTACAGTTACCATTTGCTAATAGAGTTCACTTAGGTGAAGACTGAGGAGATGAAAAAGCATGGCGTTTTGGAACAAAAGGGGGAGAGAGTCATTGGAGACCTGTAAATGAAATAGAAAGCTATATTTCATTTGAGTGTGGTGACAAATACATCAAGCAAGCCCTGCATGTGTTCTTATTATTAACATTCATAATGCATGCGACTATTCAGACTACCATAAAGAACCATCATAATATGTACTGGGAGCTTTTCACAGCAGCTACACATATGGTATACTATATACCAGTGATGGCGAACCTTTTAGAGACCGAGTGCCTAAACTGCAACCCAAAACCTAATTATTTATCACAAAGTGCCAACACAGCAATTTACCCTGAATACTACAGTCCAGTATAGTCTATCTTCCATGTACTTTATTATTTAGCTATAATAGCCTGCCTGCATTCAGTGAACTGCCTGTGCTGTTCATAGTGCGTCCTGCGCTGAATGAATTGCAGGAAACGTCTAAGGCATATTGGTACACCATAGACTTTTTCCAGGGTGCCATAGGTTCGCCATCACTGCTATATACAAAGACAAATTGAACCATTATATTACAAATGTTATATGTTATTTTACCTCTGCCTGTGTTTAGAATAACTTTAAAAAAAAACAAAAATGAAGACCAAGACAGAGCCTGATATACAGTCATGATTTATTTAGATATTCATTTCAAATAACATCTGTTGAATGATCACCAATAGGGAGAAAGGTCCCGATTATCCAGAAAGATTTTCTGGCCTATTTTACTGTTCTACACAGATTTTGCAATGGAGAAATGATTAACTAATCTTATGTAATTTTTGGGTGCTGAACATGAAATGACATTGAAAATGTGAGATTGGTTCTTCTTTGGAAGACACAGAGGGAAAAAAGGATAGAACACTAAGGCCTCATGCACACGACCGTTGTGTGCATCCGTGGCCGTTGTGCCGTTTTCCGTTTTTGTTTCGCGGACTCATTGACTTTCAATGGGTCCGTGGAAAAATCGGAAAATGCACCGTTTTGCAGCCGCATCTGTGATCCGTGTATCCTGTCCGTCAAAAAAATAGGACCTCTCCTATTTTTTTGACGGACAACGGTTCACGGACCCATTCAAGTCAATGGGTCCGTGAAAAAACACGGATGCACACAAGATTGGCATCTGTGTCCGTGATCCGTGCCGTAGGCTAAGTTTTCACTTTGAAATACTAGAATACACTACAAACTGTGTACCTGACTGCCCCCTGCTGCCTGGCAGCACCCGATCTCTTACAGGGGGCCGAGATCAGCACAATTAACCCCTCAGGTGCCGCCCCTGAAGGGGTTAATTGTGCGTATCATAGCCCCCGGAAGAGATCCGGGGCTGCCAGGCAGCCCCCAGTTTAAATTTCATTGGTGGCCAGTGCCGCCCTCCTTCCTCCCTCTATTGTAATAATTCGTTGGTGGCACAGTGTGCGCCCCCCCCATCCCTGGCCCACCCGGCCCCCCCCTTCCTCCCTCTATTGTAATAATTAGTTGGTGGCACAGTGTGCGCGCCCCCCCCTTCCTCCCTCTATTGTAATAATTTGTTGGTGGCACAGTGTGCGCCCCCCCGCCCCCCTTTCCTCCCTCTATTGTAATAATTTGTTGGTGGCACAGTGTGCGCCCCCCCGGCCCCCCCCTTCCTCCCTCTATTGTAATAATTTGTTGGTGGCACAGTGTGCGCCCCCCATCGGCCCCCCTCCCTCTATAGCATTAACAACATTGGTGGCCAGTGTGCGTCCCCTCTCCCCCACCCCCCCACCCCCGATCATTGGTAGCAGCGGAGTTCCGATCGGAGTCCCAGTTTAATCGCTGGGGCTCTGATCGGTAACCATGGCAACCAGGGCGCTACTGCAGTCCTGGTTGCCATGGTTACTTAGCAATAGTACAATAGTAGAAGCATCATACTTACCTGCGAGCTGCGATGTCTGTGTCCGGCCGGGAGCTCCACCTACTGGTAAGTGACAGGTCTGTGCGGCGCATTGCTAAATGAACTGTCACTTACCAGTAGGAGGAGCTCCCGGCCGGACACAGACATCGCAGCAGCCAGCAGGTAAGTATGATGCTTCTACTATTGTACTATTGCTAAGTAAACATGGCAACCAGGGCTGCAGTAGCGTCCTGGTTGCCATGGTTACCGATCGGAGCCGCAGCGATTAAACTGGGACTCCGATCGGAACTCTGCTGCCACCAATGATCGGCGGGGGGGGGGGGGGGAGATGGGAGGCCGCACACTGGCCACCAATGTTGTTATATTGTTAATGCTATAGAGGGAGGGGGGGGGCCGATGGGGGGCGCACACTGTGCCACCAACAAATTATTACAATAGAGGGAGGAAGGGGGGGGGGCTGGGTGGGCCTGGGGGGCGCACACTGTGCCACCAACAAATTATTACAATAGAGGGAGGAAGGGGGGGGGCTGGGGGTGTACACACTGTGCCACCAACGAATTATTACAATAGAGGGAGGAAGGGGGGGCCGGGGGGGTGCACACTGTGCCACCAACGAATTATTACAATAGAGGGAGGAAGGGGGGGGCGCACACTGGCCACCAACGAATTATTACAATAGAGGGAGGAAGGGGGGGGCGGGGGGGGGGCGCACACTGTGCCACCAACCTATTATTACAATAGGGGGGGGGGCCGCACTGGCCACCAATGATATTCAAACTGGGGAGGGAGGGGGTCTGCAAGAGATCGGGTGCTGCCAGGCATCAGGGGGCAGTCATGTATACACAGTTTGTAGTATATTCTAACTAGAAGCGTCCCCATCACCATGGGAACGCCTCTGTGTTAGAATATACTGTCGGATATGAGTTTTCACGATCTAACTCATATCCGACAGTATATTCTAACATAGAGGCGTTCCCATGGTGATGGGGACGCTTCAAGTATAAAAGGGACTCCTGACTTTACATTGAAAGTCAATGGGGACGGATCCGTTTGAAATTGCACCATATTGTGTCAACGTCAAACGGATCCATCCCCATTGACTTGCATTGTAATTCAGGACGGATCCGTTTGGCTCCGCACGGCCAGGCGGACACCAAAACGACTTTTTTTTTCATGTCCGTGGATCCTCCAAAAATCACGGATCACGGACCAACAGAACCCCGTTTTGAGGACAGTGAAAAAATACTGTCGTGTGCATAAGGCCTTAGTGGTAGGAGGCAGAGCTCAATGTGGCCTGCTGGATTTTCTTATACCAGAAACTGGCAATAAGTTATATCTCAAGTCTACGTCAGCCTCTGGCTGGCATAGATTAGAGTTTCTGGCACAAGTGCCATAGATATGTCTAATTTATTAAGAGATATTTGCCTCTTAATAAATTAAGTGCATCACTCCAGCACACAGGAGTTATTTACCTAACTCTGCCCATTTACTGTATTCTGATCCCTCTGATCTCTGACTTGACCTACGCCTGACCTCTGTTTTGATCCTATGCTGCCTGCCCTAATCTCAGATCGATTCCTATATTGCATATATTCCACCTGCCCTGAACTTGGCCTGTCTCTGACCACGATTATGCCTGAACGCTTGTTGCCTGCATCAGTGTCTCTGACTCCCATAGGTCAGCTCTCAACCACACACAGACTCATCCAGGAGCTAACAACCTGGTTGTTCCCCTCCAAATTCCAGATCCCTGTATATCAATCGGTTCAAGGGCAAACACCCTTAGGATTAACTATAAGCCAAATCTGTTGGTGGAAACAATGGTTCCACCCCCACTGTTGTAAGAGTTTGATCAGGCCATGGAACTCATTAGCTCACCCAAGATACACCTGACCAAACAATATAAAGAGCTCAGTGTGGCCACCAAGACCAACTCCTGCATTATCTGCATACCATTTATGCCTGCCTGGACACTTTGTCTACTACTGTTCCTGAACCACAACCTTAAACTGCAGTGTCTGCACTGTCACCTCCAATCACAACTTCTGGGGCCTCTAGCCTGCATTTCCTACTTCTTCCATGCTATGAAGGGGACCTAAGTCTACCATTCACTCTGAGCTACAGGGCCACTAGTTTCCTATTGACCGGTCCAAAATAGTATTTCTGTTCTCCATCCCGTTTGCTGGTTAGAAGAGGCCCAGGCTAGTTCTTCACGGATTTTCAATAATTCATGACTACCTTCGAGAAGGTCTTTGATGAACCGGGATGTACCACTTCAGCTGCCTCTTTCCTCCTGCACCTCCGCCAGGGCAACCTCATAGTCGGGCAATACGCTATACATTTCTGCACCCTGGGTTCTGAGTTATCATAGAAGAACAAGGTTGTCAGGTCACATAAAATATGTATTGGCAGGTTGTAATGGTCCATCTACCCTGGATGACCTGATTACCCTGGCTATCCAAACTGATGTTCAGATTTAGACAGGTAGTGGATACCCCAAAGTTTTAAAACACTGGTCTAAATAAATGTGTGTACCTACCTATGTGTGTACCTGCCCTCTGAAAGCAAGAAACTCCAGAGTAATGATAAGTTCTCTCCAAAGTTACCACTTCCTGTGTCTCTGTCTTGCACTGATATTCAGTTTACCACAGTAGGCAGGCCTTCCTACACTTTGGTTTGCCTTCGCTTGCACAGTCCTGTTTTAAACTGCAGTGCCCCCAGTTCCTTGGAATCTTCAGAGCCTACCTCCTGCCTATGCTAGCTACACTGATGTTTTAGATAAAAAGGAGGCTGAGACTCTGCCAACACATCATCCCTATGATTGTTCCAGTGACCAGGTTCTCTCTGCCTGAAACACAAGAGATGTCTGATTATATTAAAGGAAACCTTGGAGAAGCTTCCTGTTAAAGTTCTGTTCACCAGCAGGTGCCAGTTTCTTTTTTTATCAAGAAAAAAGACGGTTCCCTTTGGCCAATACTGCAGTCTAAACACCATGAAATACAAATACCAAAGCAGAAAAGCAACGATGATGTGATCCATGCTTTAGGCCTTATGCTGTCAGTGTCACACTCATACTCATTGTGAATGCCATCCAGTGCTTTCTATTCATCTGTGCATTCATGTGAAAAATAAAAATAAAAAGTATACAAAAATTATTGTGGCTAAAAATATGACAATCGGAGGGCATACAACTTCTTCATTTGGTATAGGGGGATAGCATGGATCTTCCTATGAGGTTCACAGGTCACAGATGACAGTAAAAGCCTTTGATCTGTTATCATATCACTAACTCTTCCATGCTTCCATTCTAACCTCTGAAAGTTGTACCTAAAGTCAGGGGTCGAGTGGAAACGGCGTT